>NC_056747.1:288488260-288580760 GCF_019279795.1 Protopterus annectens | reverse complement strand
CAGGTAAGTGAAACCACCAACAGAGAACCTGGTGACCACTGCCTGAAGCTACCATTTACTTCCCTCCGTGTACACCTGTGGGGCAAGGTCAGGATATCGTACAGCAATAAATACCACTACATTGAAGTGAGTACTTTATAGACACTTTCACAAAGTTACTCCACAGAATTTTAACAGTTACTTCATTTCTGTGCGACGCTCCACGCTCCTCTAACTTTTAAATTGGATACAACAATCACTCCAAAAGAAGCCAACACAACAGGTCTGAGACCACAAAGAAGAGCAGTTTCTCGTGCAAAGGATGGATTCAGAATAGTAACTCAATACAATGCTGTCTTTTATAGAAAAGACTTTACTTTCATGCGGCTTAAAATCATATTTTTTGACAAAAAGAAACTCCAGAAAAGAAATCCAGTTATTAATTTAGTCTCACGGGTAAGTACAACAGCTGCCTTTACATGCTATTTTAAACCTAGACATTTTCTCTTCAAAGGTGAGAATCAAACACTGTACCTCGTGTCCATGAGGCAAACACCTTAAGCATTATGTCAACCATTATACTGTTATCTATTCTTGACTGTGTAAGCCCACCGGAGTCAACTGCCCCTTTTCAGAGATGACTCATGAGTTCCAACTGGTTAACTGACATACAGTGTCACAAAGTAGGCAAACGAAGGTGGAAAGAATCAAATCCTGTACCCAGGGCAAAGAAAGCAGCTTAACAGCTCAAAGCTTTAGTCCTCTGTACCAACTGCCACCAAACAAGTCGGTCTGCAGTTCAACTTAAGTTTACCATTCAGTCAAGCTTTTTTTTTACAATACAACAAACATTTACACTTAGATGCAGTGCTCCTTTCTACCTAGAGCTCTAGGAGAGTCACTGGCAAAAGTAAAACAGTACTTAGAGATTGTCAGATAGCTAAGTAGCTCTCCTCACAATTACATCAATAAGGAACACAACAAGGAACAATACAGGTTCACCTTCTACCCAAACTGAAATACATCCATTTGGCTTCTTCTTTCAAAGGTGGTATTTTTGGATTTGGAGTGGGATGGTTTGGTGAATGTTGGTATGAGAAAAATTGAGAATGGCAATCATTTTTTTGTCTGGAACAAGTTGCCATCCACCACACCTTATTAAGTCATTACCATATTAGGAGTTAACTCCATATTTAGAGGCTTTGTAATGATGAAAGAGTACTTGAGGGGGAACTTCTAAGAACTTGCATTCAATTTAAACTAAGGGGTTATGAAGTTCATGATATTAAGAAAACACTTAGTAGTTTGTTAGGGCACCAATTATTTCAAAATAATACATTTTATTAATCTAGAATGATTACATGCATGAGAAAAATAAGATATACTTTGTTACAGTATATACCAAGGATCACCAACACTGCCGTGTCACACAAAAACACTTTATTCACGGCAGAGGCTCCAAAACATAAACGTTCCACAGAAATTCCGTTTTCGTCATGAAAATGACTTCTTCAGATAGAGCACTGAAGTAAAAAGGACATCTTAAATATTAGGTCTAATTAAAAAACTATCCAATCAAAAATCATTTTCAATAAATTAAATTAACCCATGTAAAAGACATACAATATAAAACATTAACTATAAAGCTGACAAATCTGATTAAAAGGAATTCTCTAATAATAAAATCACACAATATAACATTCTTTACACTAGTGTTACTATAAAACATGATATAAAAATAATGTATAAACAATAAATATTTGCTAAAAAATATGTTGTTGTTGCGTCTTTCGGCTTTTCCCGGTTAGGGGTCGCCACAGCGGAACTCCGGTCCGCTAATGATTGGCAGTAGATTTTTACGTGCCGAGTTGCCAGCCCTGACACGGAACCTTCAACGAAGGTACGCCCATTCACACATGTCTCCACACAGAAGACGCTCGTAGTATCTCCTCAGCATTAGTACCAAACAGCACATCCTTTTGTAAAGGGGCATCTAGAAGTTTAGCTTTCACATTTATTTCTTATAACTAGCCAGTTTTCTAGTTTCAGCACTCAAATCTGTTTCTTTGATCTCAGCACTTGTTCAGAAAAAAAAAAAAAAAAATTTCATCTGCTTTTACTGTACTTGTGTTTTTACCTACTTCTTTTTACTTTTGCATCATCTTAAAATACTCAATTGTATTTATTACTGCTTGGTGTAACTCATTCTAAGCCTTTTGGTTTAAACACTTGGGCTTCGGACCAGTTAGTTGTTTTGCACTGAGAGGGTTTGTGGTCTGCACTGTTGCGGCAGAACAGGTAGCTTACATCCTTCTAGGTTGAGAACTGCTGATTGAGGGCTCAGTGTCTGTTATTCTAAAAGTGTATTAATTCTGGTTTAAGCACTTGGGCTTTCAAGCCAGTTATTTTACATTAAGAGGGTTCGTGGTCTGCACTCTTGTGGGAGGAGAGGCTGGACTCTGCCCTTCTGAGCTGGGAATTTCTGGTTAAAGGCTTATAGTGCATGCATATCTGAACTGTTCCTTACTGAAGTTGGTGCGCCTTGTTTGCTGTGGCATAGACTGGATTCGGGCCTGCTGGATCTAGCTTTGTTTGTGTAACTTGAGCACTAATCCAGACATTCTCTAAAGTATTCAATGGTATTTATTACTGCTTGGTTGTAACTTGATTAAAGTGTAGCTATCATTAAAGTCTTTTGGATTAAGCACTTGGGCTTCAGAACAGTTGTTTTACATTAGGAAGGTTTGTGGCAAGCACTGTGGTGGCAGGACAGGTAGCTTTCATCCTTCTAAGTTGGGAACTGCTGATTGAGAGCCCAGTGTCCAAGTGTATTAGTTCTGGTTTAGGCACTTGGGCTTCAGGCCAGTTATTTTACATTAAGAAGGTTCGTGGTCTGCACTCTTGTGGGAGAAGAGGCTGGACTCTGCCCTTCTGAGCTGGGAATTTTCTGGTTAAAGGTTTATAGTGCCTGAATATTTGAACTGTATCTTACTGAAATTGGTTCACCTTGTTTGCTCTAGCATAGACTAGATCCAGGCCTACTGAATCTAGCTTTGTTTATATGCTTGTTGTTTGTTTGCTTGTTATTTCCCTGGAAGCTAATTCCACCTAATACGCAACTTCTCAGCTTCTGTGGATCACTAGTGATATCTGCATTGCTTACTGTACTTATTTCCTTGTTTCACTTGAAAGAAAGTTACTGTTTGGCGTTTTGCATTTAGTTACTTGTAACACATTGCACTCAAGTTACCTGGCACTTGCTCACTAAAGCAATTATATAAGTCAGCACTAAAAATTAAAAGCACTACACCCTCACTCCCCACTGGCCCTTGTTTTCAATTAAGGATTTCCCAATATTATTCTAGCATGTCCAAAGGTCAGTTGTCAATCTCCTCTCCGGTCCAGCTGGAGAATCTGGGAATCTTGAGGCAATGTTATAACTGCCTCATGTACACAGACAACCCTCTCCTCCTCCCACATAACACAAATACTTGCGAGAGATGCAGCTATTTAGCCAAACTGGAGGCTGAGCTCTCTCAACTCAGGACTGGCAAGACCAGACAGGAGGAGAAGGCAACTACACACACCACAAAACCAGCCTCACATAATGCTACCACTCCACTGAATCAAACACATAAACACACAAAGACATACTCGGAGGCTCTGAGTAAAAATTTACCTAAACAGCAGAGGCCTCCAAAGCAGACACCCAAACAACTGCTACCTCAAGACACCCCACAAGCAACACATAAACCACAAAAGCAGTGTGCAAAGCAGTCACAGCCCTTAAGGCCAAATACAACACCAAACATACTTGTCATAGGTGACTCCATAGTCAGACACACTGACGTCCCACTCACCAGGCTGAACAAGGAGAGGGTCACAGTAAGCTGCCTATCGGGCACTAGAATCCACCACATAACACAAGCACTCGGGTCACTCCATGGCAAGTACAAATATGACACAGTCATTGTCCATGCTGGTGTGAACGACCTGAGACGTACCTCCCTGGACTACATGAAAAGAGACATAGAGGAGCTCTCTGATTATGTAGCCCAGGCAGGTATGACCCTAACCCTGAGCAGTATCCTTCCTTCACCAAGAATGATGCCACAATATAGAGACAAGATGATCAGCTTTAACAATTGGCTTAATGTCTGGTGTCATTCAAAGGGGATCCAGTGTCTGTCTGCCTGGGATGACATGCTTGACAAGCCACGCTGCTTCGCAAGGGACGGCTTGCACCTGTCACCCTGGGATTCGGATATTGGCTAAGGCTCTTGCCACCCCCATACTGCCTTTTTTAGGCAAGGCTCAAATTCTAAACCTACCACCCTAGAAAACAAAAATGGGAAGAAACTGAGGGTAATGCTGCTCAATGCCAGAAGTCTAAATCTCAAAATGCACGCACTCGAGGCCCTTCTCAGTATGGAGAACATCGATGTCTGTGCTGTAACTGAAACCTGGTTCAAGGCTCCTGAGAGCACCCCGGCACTATTAGGTCTTACCTCATATCATGCGTTCCGGCCCCAAATCCCGGACCACACCACAAAAGGAGGGGGTGTATCCATATTCATAAAGGATACTCACACCTCCAGGTTGGTGGCAACGCACGAAGCTTCGGAAACCATCCAGGTGCAACTAACCATAGGCAAAACTGCTCTACAAATTGTAGCATGCTACAGGCCACCCTCTCAAACTCAGGAACCCCACACAGCCTTCCTGAAGACACTGGAGGGTATAAATGTATCTCCAAACACCATCATATTGGGTGACTTCAACTATCCGAATATAGACTGGGAACATTACTCAAGCCCTAACTTTCTAGCCCAACGGTTCCTGGAGTTCATAAATTCAAATGCCATGGAACAGCTAGTCACTGTTCCCACGAGAGGAGAAAATATACTAGATCTCATTGTCACAAACATGGGGACAAAATGCTCCACACGGAAGTATATCCCTCATTGGTGAGATCTGATCATAAACTAATCTCACTGGAAATCCACATCCCGCCCCCACCCCAAGCAAAAGACCATAGTGAAGAACTTCTCTAAAGCAAACTTCACACTACTCAAGACTGGTGTGGTATCCTTCAAGGCCCCTGAGCCAGAGGAAACCACAACCCAAGCTGCGGAAGCCCTTACAAATGCCTTCTATGAACACCTCCAGGACTGCATGGATCAGGCAATCCCAAATAAAACCAAGACTCTTTCCACAAAGGGCAAACGTCCAGTCTGGTGGACCCCAGCCATTAACAAACTTTACAATAAGAGGAGAAAGCTATTACATGATAGAACAAAATCCATAAAAGGGAAGTCACCCCTGATCATTATTAGTAAAAAATACGAGCACTCATAAAATCAACTAAGGCCAATTTTGAGAGAAAAATTGCCATGGATTCAAAGGACAATCATAAGGCCTTTTTCAGCTATGTTAGGAACCTGGGTGGAAACTCCCAGATATGCTCAGAATTAGTCCAAAATGATACAAAAATCACTGAACCCACAGACATTGCCAACATACTGGCAGACAGGTTCAGTGCAAACTTCACCCCTCTCCCCCCCTAAAGGAGAGATAACTATCCCAGCCGAGTGTAGCCTCCCGGACATCTCAAATGCGCAGGTGAAAGCTGCTCTCTCTAAAGCTAAAAACACAGCATCAATGGGACCGGATGGTGTCCCCGGCTGTGTGCTCCACGAGCTAAATGAGGAATTAAACCCGCACATAAGGCAGCTGTTTAATCTCAGCCTTACCACAGGATACGTGCCCAAGGAGTGGCGTACGGCAACTGTGGTCCCACTCCACAAAGGCGGTGCCTCACGGACCCTGGTAATTACCGCCCCATAAGCTTAACAAGTCTAGTCTGCAAAGCTATGGAGAGGATCATAATGGAGCTCATAAACAAAGATATAGGGGACTTGCAGACATTGGACCCGACCCAGTTTGGCTTTGTCAAGGGAAGATCATGCCTTTTGAACTTGGTTGACTTCTTGAAACAGTCACCAAGGCCATTGATGAGGGAAAGGCAGTCCATACAGCCTACCTTGACCTTGCAAAGGCTTTCGACACAATACCCCACTCGGGTATTGTAGAAAAACTTACCAGCTTAAATGTAAACCCATATGTCACAAGATGGGTTGCAAACTGGCTTAAGGACAGAACCCACAGGGTTAGAGTTGCTGGCGCTGTGTCAGACTCCAAGCCGGTCACAAGTGGTGTCCCACAGGGCTCGGTCCTTGGCCCCTATTGTTTGGCATCTACTTCTCAGAAGTACAGGCCAACATGGGAGGACTTTGGCTGACAAAGTTTGCAGACGACTGCAAACTGGGCGCCATAGTGGAAAGTGCATCGGACACGGATATCCTTCAGAAGGGACTCACGGAAACAGATAGCTGGTGCCAGAGCCATGGCCTGAAGTTAAACGCCAAAAATGTATAGTCATACCCTTCGGGAAAAACAAGGTAACCCCAAGCTACCATATAGGTGGCAATCCACTAAGCACAGAAGAGGTTATCAGGGACCTGGGGACCCAGGTTGACAGTGGCCTTTCTTTTGACACTCACATTGCTAAAGTGGTTAGAAAGACCTTCTACATTGCCCACCTGATCATGAAGGGATTCACATCCAGATCTAGTGAGGTCATTGTTCCCTGTACTCTTCACTTATCAGACCAATGATAGAGTACAATGCCCCATTCGGGATGTATCTCACCCGACATCTGCAGCAATTGGAGAGACCCCAAAAGTTCCTCACCAAAAGGATAAAGGGACTCCAAAATCTGTCATATGCTGCCAGATTGAAGAAACTCCAGCTCTATTCAGTCGCATACCGTCTGCTCAGAGGTGACATGTGCCTGACATACAAGGCCATGTCCAACCCGAATTAATGGACATGCTCCACCTCAAAAATCCAAATCCACCAAAACCACTAGAGCAAGCGACTTAAACCTTAGCACGGATATAAATAGGACGTGCTGGAGGGATAGATTTATCACTCAGAGACTCCTATGCTGTGGAATAAAATCCCGGTCCATGTGAGGCAGAGCACCTCGCTGACTCTGTTCAAGAGAAATCTAGACCTGTGGATGGGAGATCGTAGGTTTACCCCAGGAATCATCTCTGTGTCACTGCTGGACAGAGGCACAACAAACTAATGGGCACAGTATTTTTTCATATAAGGGGTGGCGTAAGCCACAATAATTTGGGCTAGGCTTATAAATGCCTTAGGGCAGATAGCCTAGTATAAACCTATGAACCTATGAACATGATCAGGCAAATTTTGTTCCCTAAGCCAGGCATGTCTGCGAATGACTGATCCTGTAGCAGCCGCTCTACTTGAGGCCTCTAGGGCATCATAACCACATTGTAAGGTGTGTTTACCCACTTGCTCCGCACTATGCATCATATCCTGTAACTCCTTTAAATCTGGTTGTTCAGGTTGAGACATTTTGTTCCTTAATTGTGCTAACAGGAACTGTTGATATTTAAGCATATGAAACTGACAATTTAAAGCCCTCATGGCTAGGGTGGCCGAGGTATATACCTTTTTACCCCACCTTTCTAAAGATCTTGATTCCCTTTCTGCAGGAAGTGGATTCTTGGCAGAGGAGGCCTTCAATCCCTTGGGGCCTTGTGAAATGGTTTCAGGGTCAGCATTATGGCTTTTGAAGAGAAATTGGTGAGAGCTGGGTACTCTGTAATACCTATCAGGTTTGACTGGTGCAGGAGGCAGAGAATCCGGGTTAAGACAATCCTCCGAATAGACATCATCCAATATGTCCAAAACAGGGGGTATAGCCAGAGGTCTGTGTTGGGGTAACAAAAGAAATTCCCTAAGTCTTTTCTTGGAATCTAAAAAGTCTTGGCCTTCCCAATGGAAGTGTTCCCTCAAGGTGTGCAAGGTTTCCCCAAAGGAAAAATCCTCAGGAGGGGATACAGAAGGAATGGACTGTTCTGCATCCGAATCCTCAAAAGGAGAGTAAGGAGTGTTCCTCTGCATCAGAATGTTCTGATAAAATGGATCCCTGATCAGAAGAGGGAGAATCTTCCTCCACTCTGGGTCTCTTGTCTGGAGGGGGTTGAGAACCTCTGATAAGAGTAATTAAATCCTCAGCCATTTTAAGCATCTGTTTTTTAGGCATGGGACCTGGAGATGGGCCCTATGCAACAGGCCTCGAGGGATGCCTGGCTGCTTTGGATTTAGTAAAGGCCTTAATTAAAAAAGAAGATGAGGGCCTAAATACACCATGGGTGGAAGTGGACCTGTCTACATTAGTAGGCTCTACATTAGCCGAGGCTTCGGTTGTAGTCTGGGAAAGGGCCGAGGACCCAGCGGTCTCGGGTACAGAGGACACCGCCAAAGGAGTGTCGTCGGTAGTCAGGGACTGCAAAGGCATCTCGCTGAGAACCGGACCACGTGCAGCCTGTTTTGGCGTGGTGTCGGCGGGGACCGCGGGTCTCGCTTGTCGGTCCTTTTCCTTGCGTTTTTTGGACAAAACGGTAGTCGGAGTGTCCGACGACATTTTATAATCAAAAGCTTTACCAAAATAATGCTGGGCGAACTCCGCCCGACGCTTAATAGTGCGTTTATTGAAGGTAGCGCAAAAGCGAAAGCCCGAGACGTCGTGCTCTGGGCCCAAACAAGGTATGCAGAGGGAATGGAAATCCTTATGCGGTATTTGCTTCCCACAAGAAATACAATTATTAACTTTTTCTGACATCGGTCTGAGGCAAGAAAAGTTTCCCCAACGGGGTACTTAGCTTTAATGAAGACTTCGGTTTCCAAAATATTCGTAATTCAGGAGCTGGCCGACCGGCACTTGCGAACTGCTTCTGCTTCGGGCACCGCGTGGCAAAAAAGACTGAAGAACATGGCGTCAGCTGTGTCTTATATACTCTAGCCTCACTGACGTCAGAAGAGGAAGTGACAACAACCGACGCCGGACCGAGACTTTGGAATTCGGCCGACCGAGGGACCACCTGACAGCAGAAAACCCATCTGTGATTACTGCAGCTGTATGCACGATGAACATCAGTATCATTTATACCTGGCCATTTATTAGCTTCCACCACTATCTGCCAAAACAATTCTTTATACTCAGTATTGAGTTCCCAAAGTCCCCCCCCCCCTTCCCTTATCTTTAGGTATAACTTCTAAAATAAAAAGACAAGTGGTACTATGTCTATATAAGGCATTAGTATTGTTATTAATTTCATATAGATGTTCATAGATTCTTCTATGTAATTTTCTTTCAGTTTTTCCTACGTAGAATCCAGTACATCCCTTACATAACACTAAATATACAACACCACTAGAATCACAAGTACCATACTCTTTACTAACTAAAATTCTATTTCTAGCCAGTAAATCAATCCTATCACCATTATATATGTATGGACATTGGAAACAGTGCCCACATTTGCAAGTGCCTCTTTTGCTGCATCCACAATGGTAGATAGCTCCAGTTTTTCTATAATCTAGTCTTTTCTATAATATTCTTAATATTAAAACCTTTTCTAAAAACACATTTTAGGGGTGTATCAAAGATACCCACATCAGATATAGCAGCAAATCTATTCCGTTCCCTTTCAATGGTGTTCAAGATAACCCCCGCATCACCGATATAATTGGTCACAAAGGCTCGTTCAAACACTGTATTGTTACTATTAATATTATTTAATCTACCAGTACAAATATTATCCTGTCCCAGTATAGGTGCAAACCTATATTTTCTTCCCAAAGTCACTTCTGCTCTAATCTCCCTTATTAATTCACATGGATAACCCCTTTCCATAAACAGCAGGTCACATTCTGCTATGAAATCCCCCTCTTCAGAGGGCATCCTGCTGCCTCTCACGAACTGTCTCTTAACTAAGCTTCTTTTTTGGCTATAAGGATGTGAACTGGTGAAAAACAGAAAGGAACTGGAATAGGTCTATTTTCTAAATACTGTAGATTTGAACTTCCCATTACTTTTATGTATGGCAATAGCCAAATAGTTCATGTAATTATACTGTATGTTACCAAGTGAAGTTCAAAAAATTTGTAGTGCCAGAGATGTAGTTATAAAATTCTAAGAATTTATTTTCAGAATAATTCCATGGTAAATAGATGTCATCTAGGTAATGTTTATATAATTTCCAAAATTTTAGATATTTAGAATTAAAGATGTACTTCTTTTCCCACACTGATAAAATAATTATTCCTTTTTTAATGGCAGCTTATGTTCTAGATTATACTAAAAACTCTACTCTTACAGTGCTGGTCTTTCGTTTAGGACCCCCCCCCATTTCTTTCTCTTTGCCTATACTCTGATGTCAATCCTTGATAGGGAAGACAATCTCTAACCTGAAGCCCAAATAAATTCTTGGCCTCTTCCCGTTCTATTACTTTTCCCTCTCTAGTTATTTGCTCCCAATACCTTGGTTCATTTGCCAGTTTTCTCCAATAAATTCTAACCTCCTCTTGTCTATATCCCTAACTGTAGTCATTCCTATTGGCAGAATCTCCTTTTTCCATTCCTGTGTTGGTTTAGTTCTTAGAATACTTTCTACTACTTTATGAATATACTATTATGTATGATTATTGTTGTTCTTAAAAGGCTGCATCCAAAATCCCAGCCTCTTGTTTCTTGAGCTTCCCCCATTTCAACATCATCCCTTTCAACTTTGAATTATAGTTTCCTGCTTGTGCTATGTACAGGACCCTTAATTGTGTAGCTCTGAAATACCCCTTCAAATTGGGTAATCCCAATCTGTCCTGTACTGAAAGAATCAGCTTATCCCATTTGACTCTTGCTGTCTTCCCCTCCCAAAGTCCTTCAGCTCTTTATTAATTGCTATCCACAACTTCTCCTCTGGTTGATAAAAATCTGCCTGACCTGTACATAAGATTAAAGGGACTAAAAACATTTTGACTGCTTGTATTTTACTATCAATATAACAGAACTTCCATATTCTCAGTTTTTGAATGATCTTTTGTTTAGTCTCTACCCAGATATCCTTAGCTGCCATAGCAGAGTCGTTTTTAATCCATACTCCTAAATACTTCATTTTATCATGTCCTCATAAATACGGATATTGCTGAACCAGTTTGTGTGCAGGTACATAATTTAATCGCTATTGCCTTTGCTTTACCTTCATTAATTTTGTATCCCGAAAAGATTTGAAACTGTCTATACAATAATCTAATGTCTCTTTCTGATTTTGTCCGGTACAAAATAATACCATCTGCAAATACAGGTAGCTTTTCTTGACTACCATACCAATTATATCATTGAATTTTTGAGTCTCTTATTTTCTTTGCCAGTGATTCCCCAATAAGTGTCCTGCCCTCAAAAACCTAGTACAACATCACTCAGCCAAAAGGCCTCTTAGATCATCAAGCAAACTACTACTAGAAGTCACCAACAGCTACAATAGCTTTGTAGATGCACTATATAGTAGTTCAGTGGCAATGGAACTCTGCCCCTACTAGCATTCAAAACACATCATCCAAAGTCTCCTTTAATGACCTCATCAGGCAACATCTCAAGCAAAGTTGGCAGTGCCATGATTGCTCCCCAGGCTAGTGAAAGCAGATAAGGTACACATACTAAACTATTCTCACAAACACTGGCTAATCTACAATGTATGTAACTCTACCTGTGTATTATGTATGTATTCTACCTATGTTCCAAATTTCAGCTGTACACCACAAACCTATTAAGTACCTTTATTTTTTAAATATTTTCTGTTTGTTCTCTCCACTGTAACTGTTGATGTGCTGCATACCACTGTGAAAACATGTCTTTTGTAATTTGTGTGTATACTGATCACATCTAAATGTATCTGTAATTTTTCTATGTGGAGCTTTTCTCCCCAGGCCTCAGCTGAAAAAGGGCCTTTTCGGCTCAGTCAGACACCCCTGGTTAACAAATGAAAATTAAATTAAATTAAAATAATACAAATAACAAAGGGGAAAGAGGACACCCCTGACTGGTTTCTATTCTCAAGCAGAAATTATCAGAGAGAACCCCACCCACTTTAATTTTCACCTCTGGTCCCTCATATATACTCCTAACCAACCTTATTTTTTCAGGAAATGCAAATGCTTCCACTGCCCTACTCAAAGTCCCACCGTACTTTGCCAAATGCTTTCTCTACATCATGACCCACCAACAAAAGTATTTTCTTACATTCTGCTTCTCTCTGCATCATCAATGTTCTAGTAATGTTGTTGAATGTTTGCCTTCCCTCCACAAAACCACACTGATCCATACCTATTAACTTTTGTCATTTATTTAGCCATTGTAGACAAGAACACTTTACAATTATGGTTTAGTATTGGAATGGGCATGTATGAAGCTGGGTCTGAAGGATCTTTACCCTCTTTAGGTATTACAGCTACCACTGCTTTCTTCCAGGATGTTGGTACTCCTGCTCATAAACTACTGTTAAACAAATCCTTCCAGATCTTTATCGGTTTGTTCTCTCCTAGCTTCCTAACTTCATCTATTCCTGGGGACTTTCCTGTTTGCTAAGTCTTTGTTAAGTTTAACAGTTGTGGTTCCAAAAAAAAAAAAAAAAAAAAACACACACACAAAAAAAATGGAAATCAAATCTAAACCAACTGTACTTGAAGTAGTGAATATTGTAATGGAGATAAAAGAACTGAAGTGGGATCTTTGGAAAATGGTAGAAGCAAATTACATAGAAAAAAATGGAAATTGCAGAAACAATACATGCAGAATAACATTTTGGAAGAGGAGTAAAGTTTTAGGGAAGGCAGGAACTGAACAATTTAAGTTATATTGGATTAATAATTGTATAAAATAATGTATACGATGTAAAATGTTTGTAACTGTGAGCATATTAACATGATTTGTTTTTTTTTTATATAAATTTGTCTGCTTATATCTTAAATAGGTCAATAAATGGGTTTAAAAAATGATATTCCAGATGATCTGCTTGCATATTATACTATTTTTTCTTTACTTGAAAAGCTCAGAATAAGACATTTTGGTGTTCTGAAACACTTTGAAACCTTCAAGTCTTTTCAGGATATAAAATTAATGAAAATAAGGTTATAGCAATAATGCAGGCCCTTAAGGAAAACAACACAGAATATTATATTTATAAAAGTAGCAAAAAGTATTGCAAGAAGTAAGCCAACATAAGAATGGAGAAAGGATACTTTGTAAATACGGATAGCTGCACTTATGGTTACAGAAAATAGACAAAAGGGGGGCTCAGAATTACTGGAGAAAATGGCAAAAGAACCAAGGTACTGGAAGCAAATAACTAGAGAGAGGAAGCTAATAGGAGTGGAAAGAGGCCTAGCAGAAGATTGGACTGCAGGGTAGAGACTGCCTTCCCTACAGGGTATTGTTTTAACACTTTTAGTAACTTCACATTACACAGGGAAGTGGGTAAACATACAATTCTAAAAGAGAAAACAAACCATTACAATGATTTTTTTCTTGTCCAGCATTATATGCATAAAGTTCCTGTCTTAATTATTTTTCAGTTTAACATCACACAGACAGCTCAAGTCCTCCTCCTGAACATTATTCTACATTTACTGTTCCCACGCATTCCAAAGTAATTGTGTTTGACGCCAAAACTTGCAAATGTCTAACATTTTACAACAATGTAAAGTACTTAGTCTAATTATCACAAGCCAGTCTCCTGTGGAGCTGCACTTTATCATCTGTGATGGCGTAATAAGCGTAAAACTGCATTCAGGACATTCCTAGAGTGTTTTCTCACAGTTACTCTCAATACGCCAAGTTAGGGCATTCCTTCAAACCCATAGATTCTTCCATACTTCATACTCCCCCATGCAATGAAGACCCAAAAGGTAGCATGTCGTTCAGCCAAGGAAAAAAATCCAATAAGGTTAAATCCCAAATGTGCAGATACTATTATAAGTTCATAGGTAGGTACCAGGCTATCTGCCCGAAGGCATTTATAAGCCTAGCCAGAATGTGTTGGCTTCCGCCGCCCCCTTAGATTAGTTCCCTGTGCCTCTGTCCAGCAGAGTCACTGAAGTGATCCCTGGGGTAAACTTTCTGTTTCCCATCCACTCGTCAAGGTTTCTCTTGAAGAGTGTTAGCAAGGAGCTCTGCCTAATGTAGACTGGAATCTTGTTCCAAAGCATGGGAAGTCTCTGGGACAGGAATCTATCCCTCCAGCATGTCCTATTTATTGTTGTGGTGAGGTTTAGAACCCTAGAGTGTGTGGCTCAAGGGAATATGGTTTTCTTTACGTGGAGCATGTCCATCAATTCTGGGTTGGACATGGCCTTGTATGTCAGGCAGAGATCACCTCTGAGTAGGCGGTATGCAACCTAGTATAGCTAGAGTTTCTTCAGTTGAGCTGCATAGGGCATCTGTTTGAGGCCAGTGATCCTCTTGGTGAGGTACTTCTGTGGTCTTTCCAGCTCTTGCAGGTGTCTTGTGAGGTACATCCCAAATGGGCAGTTGTATTCTATGATGGGTCGGATGAGTAGAGGGGCACAATGACCTCTTTTGATCTGGATGCGAACCCTTTTGTGATTAGGTGGATCACACAGGATTTTCTAACCACTTTGGCAATGTGATTATCAAAGGAGAGATTACTATCTACTTGGGTCCCCAGATCCCTTATTACATCTTCCGTATTTAGGGGACTACCACCTATGTGGTAGTTTGTGGGTTCTTTATTTTTTCCAAAGGGGATGACTATGCACTTTTTGGTATTTAGCTTGAGGCCATGATTTTGACACCAGGTATCCGTTTCAGTGAGACCCTTTTGGAGGATGTCTGTGTCAGCCCGAGAGTATGAGCTACCTTGCTTGGGACAAAGCCTTAAGCCAGCCTTATTTCTATAGAGTAATAAGGTCTATAACTTGATTAGTTCCCCCAAACTGCACTTTACCATTTCCTTAAAGACGTCTTTTTTTTTGCTGCAAATTTCGCTGTGGTGGTTTGGATAACAGCATGCCAAGGAGTTAAGTGCAAATATAGGCAGTGTATACTCTAAATTAGGAATTGGTACAACCCCAGCTGTTCTTCTTGAAATGAAAGTAAGCAGGTTAGTGACTTTATAAAATTAACTTTTTAACCACTTTATCAACACCAGTATCTACATAATGCCTAAATGAAAGCAAGAGATTCAGCCAAGTACCAAAACATTTGCACTGTTGAATTACATTGATTGGACACCTAAGTGGGTCTGAAATCCTAAATATGCATCCTTTACTCAACCCCTTAGGACTTCCAAATAATCTGATTTTGTTTTATTAAAATTTACTAGAACAGTCAGTACCAGATAATGTTAAATTCAGTTTGTACTGTCTTTGGCATTTCTGATTTACTTATAGGTCATCGATCTGACATTATTGGATCTGAGATATTGCACTATTAATGGATCTGACATCCTTGCTCATACAGTAGATGAATATAATGATGAGTTACTATCAACTTGTCTTATTTTGTAATTTTCTTCTGTTTGCAGTGTGAAATTTGCAGCTCTAATACCTACACCAGGAATAGTTATTACTGTTTATCCTTCGTCCCCAGCAGTCTACTGCAATCATTTATAACTTGATTTATCATTTGCTAAATTAATTTTGAGTAGATTTCGTTATATTGTTGTGAAGTTACATTAATTTGGCTTTAGCTGAAATTTAATAGTTAATGAGTGACCAGTAAACACATCATGTAAATAGTCACTTTTAATATGCTACATTCCGTTTTTCGCAGTACTCAGCAATGTTACCTAGCTTTAACTTTTATTTAGGTTTGCAAAGTTTAACAATTTAAATTAACTTTGCAATTATCCTACTGCTTCAAATTTTAAATGCACTGGTTTGAACTTATTTAGTACTGTATTTCTGTTGGTTATTCCTGAAATACACATTTCTTTGCAGTAGTTTGAGTCTGCTTATGTACTCTTTTTCTCAGTGTGACATTTTAATAAAACTGCTACGTTGTACAGTGGTAGCCACACACACGACCAAAATAAACACCAAAGAAAGATGAAGAGAGGGAGAAAGAATCAGAATATAGGAGAATAAAAAGTGTGTGTGTGTGTGTGTGTGTGTGGGGGGGGGGGGGGGCAAAAACGAGAACAGATTAAAAGAAGAAGGAAGATGGAAAGTTGAGAAGGTGGTGGGAAGATAAAAGGAGGAAATGACTGATCAAAAGCATGAAAAGATGAGCAAATAGCTTAGAATTACGTGAAAAGTTGCCTATCAGAACTGTGAGGATCACGTGAGCCACACCTGCAAAATGCATCTGGCGAACAGTGATATTTCAATATGAAAAGAGAAGACAACAAATATCAGGCAGATATCGCCAGAGAGAAAGACACTGTTCAAGAGTTTTGAAACACATGAAACTAACCACAGTATCAATGTGCTACCTTAAATAATTTTTATTTTATATTTGATACATATAACAAAGGTGTGCTGAATGATCCTAATGTGAAAGGAGGTCAATCCAAAGACAATGTTGTTGTTTGTCTTTTGGCTTTTCCCGGTAAGGGGTCGCCACAGCGGAACTCCGGTCTGCTAATGACTGGCAGTAGATTTTTACGAAACGCAGAGGTGCCAGCTCGATGCCAAACCTTCAACGAAGTCACGCCCATTTACACACGCATGTCTTTTGAACGCTACCCAACCGCGGGGAGGACATGCAGACTCCACACAGAAGGCACCCCCAAGCCAAGCCAGGAATCGAACGGGAGAACCTCTTGCTGTGAGGTAACAATGCTACCGTCGTACCAAAGACAATATTAAATTATATCTCTCAACTCTTGTTGAATTTCATGGATAACGTCATTGATTCAGAATTTTGTTTATGCGCCTCTTACTATCACTGCAACAAACCCTCCGCCCCTCCAGAAATGCAAGCTAGTTCAAGTTTCCCAAGGCTGCAGTACTAAGCAATCTAGTCTGAACTAGTTTGTAGTCGACAAAACTAATTAAATAACTAACACCTACATTATTAAAGAAAGACTCCTCTATGACATTTGAGATATTAACTGGTTAATTCTCTGTGTGCCCTCCCCTAACAACTTTCCTATTCATCTTGCTGGTGATTACCTCCCTCCTCCTATCTCCTTAACCAAATTCAAAACCCTTCTGCTTGAATTTACCTCAATAAAAAAAAAATTCAAAAACTTCATCCTACTAGGGGACTTTAGTCTCAACCTTCTTGGCCTTAACCATACGATGTCTTGGAAATCCTTAATGATTTTAAACTCACTCACCTGTTCGATGAACCCACCAGGCCAAGCCCTAACCCCTCCCATCACTCACTTCTTGATCTTATTATTGCTTCAATGACCATTGTCCAATCAGCTTCAATATCTCTCACCACAAAAACAAAATCCTTCCCACATTCATATCATTCCAGAACAAATCCCAATCCAATATTCTCAATTTGACTGGTTTCCTATTCCCTCTCTTCTCTGAGCCTAACCATTGTAGCATTCTCCTCAAATTCTAAGTAACCTCCAGGACTCGCTCTTTCTTAAAATCTCACGGTTCTCTAACCCCCCCCCCCCCAAGAAAAAACCTGTCTCATATGTGAACTCAAATGCCTCCTTATTCTCAGGGAGGATGCCTGGCATACTTGGAAAAACAAGCCATCCTCAACCTCCAGGCAACAATATACTAAGCTAAGAAATCTAGCTAAACCGGCAATCAGGCAACATAAAAGTCACATTATGAAAAACATCCATCATACCTTCTCAACTCATCTAAAAAAGTCTGGGTAGAAGTCAACTGCGTGACAAGCCGCACTAACCCAGAGAACACCCACTCCTCCTCATCTAATCTTACAGCAGCTTATTTCAGCCTCCACTTCAGTATACTTCCCATCCCTGATTCCATTAATAACCAGCCTCTCCCTCTAACCTTTGTTCTTCTCGCCTATATTCCTACTTTCCATTTCAACACAATCAAAACTAAACATGTAGTACCACTACTTGAAGTACTAAAAACTGACTCACCTGCTGGTCATGACAATCTTCTCCCATAGTTCTTATTCCTATGTAAAGACTTCACAGCCACACCGCTTCTTCACATTTATAATCTCTACCTAACTCAAAACACCATGCTTGAGAAAAAAAAAGCCAAAAATGAATCCATTCCATATCACTGACTTCTGTCCCATCTCCATTCTTCCCATACTTGTAAAATCCTTAAAACATAGTTTACAATAATCTCACCCATTACATCTCCCAATATAATCTACTATTCTCAAATCAGCATGGGTTTAGGCTGGAAGGAGAACTTCTACAACACTTGGGACACTTACTGAGAACATCTCCTGGCTATGGACAAAGGCTTCCTCCCTGGATCCATATTTATAGCCTCACCAGAACTTTTGAGCTAGTAGACCATGACATTCTGTTAGATCACCTAAATGAAAGTGGAATTAGCCCAGATACAACTCCCTGGTTTAAAAATTATCTTTCCAATTGGTACTTCTCTTTTCAGTATCAGAATATTCCTCTGCTTCCATGCTTCTTAAAAAAGTCCCTCAGGACTCCATTTTGGTCCCCCTTTTTTCTATTTTCTTCAATAAACTACCACCTGACCTCCCTCTCCCCTCTCTCCCTTGCTTTTTGTTGATGACATGTCCTTATTTCAGTCAAACCTGACTTCTTTAGCCATATAACAACTACATCATCTCAAGTCCAAGTCAATTTAGAATAACAAAAAAATTAATGCTGAACACTTCCAAAACTAAAGTAATGCTGTTTGGTACATCCACTAAACAGCAGAAAAACTGTCAATCACTTTTTATCCATGACCATTCTGACAACCCCATTAGTCAAGTCATCTCTTTCAAATACCTTGATACGTGGCTTGATCTCAAACTGAACTTTCATGTTCAGCTTGAACAAATACAGAAGAAAATTCTCTCCTATTTTACTCTTACAAAATTTCCCCTCTTTTTCTGCAGACCAATCAGGAATGTCACAGGCAAAGGCATTCTACTTGCCCAGCTTGAATATGGACTTCTACTTACTGCAGCATCCAAGAAAAACTCCTCCACCATCGTCGTTTAAAATGCTTTACTGTATCGTCCTCCCATGTCTCTGGTTCTGCAGAAAGGGGCTGAAAAACTATATATTGAAAAAACAGAGCGTCTTCTTGGTATAAAATGATTTACCTGCAGCCTTCTTCAGCAGCAAGTATAAGCAGCTTTGACATTTACCCTTTCTGAAGAAAATATTCTAGCAGATACAATTCTAAATATACATGAGAAGTTGCGCATAAAAGAATACATCATAGTTAATGCTGCCAACTTACAGTCTTCTTCGTAGACACCTGACTTACCTTCCAAAATAGCTGGGATACAGTTCTGCTGAACTGGGGTTGGCTTGTTTATCCCCATCTGCCTACACTGCTCCAAAAGCCACTCCGAAAGCCCTAGAGCTGAGAAGCTCGCCATCTCCACTTCTATCAGATTAAGCAGACATATCTCTAAGACAGCATTGCGTTCAAAAGAACTACAAAATACGACAGACGCATAATAATACACTTCCTACTGAATCATTGTACCGCGACCACCCAGTCCAACAAATCACAGAAAAGTAACTTCAAGACTTCAAGTCCCAGGATGCATAACAAATGCACTAAAAAGTTGCAATGTATGCCACTGCAATTCTTTAAACTACTTCCTGTCTCTTACGGAAGTGCTACTCTTGTTGGGACGTGTACGGGAAGTTTAGCTTTTTAGGTACAAGATGGCTCAACAGGGGGATGTGGATGAGTTATTTGATGTGAAAAATTCTTTTTTTATTGGTAATTATCAGCAATGCATAAAAGAGGCTCAGAAGTTAAAGGTAACGTAAATGTAGTATTAAAGTAGTTTCGTTAAGTCTAGTTCTTAACTTTGCTGTGGAATGAAAAAAAAAATATGTTTAAAATACGTTTGTGAGCTAAATATATGAATTGTGTAGTTAAATGTTTTACATTGTGTGGAAGACTTTTAGATCGTATGGTGCCATGGTTACTTTTGTCATACCACGTATGAGAAGTGAAAATGAAGAAACGTGGGTTATGATGAAAGGTGACATTCGATGAATGCAGGTGGTGTAACAGTTGTGTTTTTACGTCAAATTGATGTGCTAAATGTATGGCACAGATCGGGTGATGCTTTGTTTATGTGTTAACGGGCTAGAACAGTGCTAACAAAGGTCATATTTTCAAATGGATGCATGTAGCAGATTGAATCATTTAAGATAGCTTGCTTAAAAACGATCATTGCTGCTCTGTAGCTGTTACGAAAAAAATACTGAGTGTTTAAACTTAATTGCCTCCCTATGCATCCACGGTAAACAGTTCATATATTAATTGTATAAATTGGACATATGGATGATCGGACGTAGAATGGAAATGAAGGTGTGTTCTTTCTGTGAGTCAGTAAGTGGGATAAATTGATCCTCTTGATAGAACAATGTGGCTTAGGATTACTTGATTTGAAGGGATAATTTATAGATACACAGTGAAGGTTCATATACTTAACGCAAGCAGAAGGCTAGAATTCAAAGTGGAAAGGGATGATGAATCAGGGGCTTAAGAAATAAGGAGAGAATTGGATTTTGGATGCAGATCCTTAAGGAGAATGAACGTATCCGTGCATAATGTTATATTCATAAAATTGCAGAAAGTGTTCTAAGAGCTAAGCCAACATGTGAATAGTGAAAAGAAATTTTATCAATTTGGATAACTGAAAGTAAGGGGTACAGAAAATGGGCAAGAGGGGCTGGAATTTATTATAGAAAACTGGCAAAAGAACCAAGATGTTGGGAGCAAAGAGATAAAGAGGGACGTGTAATAGAGTAGGATGAGGCCAAGAAGAAGTTTGAACCTGCAGGTTAGAGACTGTCTATCCTGTCAGGGATTGAACTCCGAATATAGGCAAAGAGAAAGGGGTATGGAAGTTCTAAGTAAAGAACTGCTCTGATAGAGTTTTTAGTCAAATCTGGAATAGAAACTGCTGTTTAAAGGGGGATAATTAGGAGGGCATATAAAATATACCTTAATTGGAACAATCAGTCAGAGATGAGTTTAGAAAAGATTGATAATGGAGACTGAAAAGGCAATTTACAAGGGGACAATGGAAGGGCATATGTATGGCGCCCAAGAATACAACAGAGACAAAAAAGGTTTAGGATCTTTGCTTGGAAGTGTTTGCATGGGTACTTTTTATACCCCAAGCAGAATTGTTTCATTGGATAGACAGCCAATATTGTAGGTGTGACAGGGAAGCAAGAGGTAACGGGAAACATGTTTTTTGGGAGTGTAATGAGTTGCAGGTGTTTAAAAAAATTCCTAAAGAGTACTGTGTTAGAAATATTGAGGGTGCAAGTGGCTGTTATTAAGGGCAATTTTTTTTGAGGTGGGATACAGGATCTGAATTGCTTTTATATAGTAAGGCCTTATTGAGTTTAATTCTTTTGGCTGCCAGAAAGCGATTATTAGAAATGGAAATCTAAGTGTTGACAGACTGTATTTGAAGTATAGGCGGCTGTAAAATAGATAAACTGGAATAAGGAACCTTAGAAAAGGGAGGGAGCAAATAGCATGGAAATAGAATTTGTGAAAACAGTGCATGTACATTACTATGCAGGAAGAGGAGGAGTGAGGTTTAAGAGAAGTCAGGAATTGAATGATTTGTAGATTGTTGGACTGAAAGACAGTTGTTATAAAGAAAGAAAACCTGTATAATGTGTGTAAATGAAACAAATTCCTTAATTGCTTTACATCATGTATGGGTCCCATCAAATTATCTATGGTATGATCCGAGTTATTCTCATTAGTGGTAATATATAGTTATTGACCATGGGATGGGTAGGGCCAATTGATAACCAAATGGGATAGGTTATTTCAAGAACAAAAAGAAAATTTGCTAGGCTTAAAGTGACCCATAAGGATAGCTAGCCTAGTAATATGAACCTAAAAATGTTAATGTGGTTTGTTTTCTATTGATGTTTGTGTGCCCATGTCTTAAGTAATGTTTTAATAAAGATGTTTCTAAAAAAAGTTTAAACATATGCTCTGCAATAATGCATACATGAATCTTGTGTATTTTAACGTTTTGATTGTTAAGTGGGTGATTGTGACAGAGGTTTTAACAGTTACATTGCAAATTACAACCTAAGCAGTGGGTATGCAAAATCAAGTTTCTGTTTGGAAAAAAAGGCATCACAGTTGGCTTTTTTTTCTGTTCTAGTGTTTTCAGTAAAATAATGCATACCTTTACCTTCTGCTTTTGTACTAAAATGGAAGATCAGCATATGAAATGGCTTGCCCAAATGTAAGTTTTTAGCATGTATTGTTCATGTCATGCCCAAGAGCTTTGCCAGTTGACCTTGCTTAGATTGGTACTACATACATTTTCCCTCAAGTCGCTTCATTAGTAGGTTTACTACGGTCTCCCTATGGCTTTTGCATGGTTGAAAGGTTCTTGAAATATGTGCAGACTGCAGTATGCATAAGTGTGTTGCATACCATAATGCTTACTGTTAAGGATTAGAGGAAACTGTCATCTTAGCTGGTGCAACATGTCCTCCCCTTCAGTGAGATCTTTAGGTCAGGTGCTTCTTAATATTGTATGTCTAGTGCCTCATTAAGTAATGGCTTGAGTTTGTTCTTGTAGGTAATCTTCTTGACCAGCACTCCTGCAGATGTAGCTTTCAAAGCAGAGTTAAAGTTTTGACTTTTTTTTTTGTATTCTATTCTGTTGGTCCATCCTGCTTCATCATCCAACCTTGCTTACAGTCCAACTGACTCACCTTGTTGTAGCTATAGCAGGTAGGACAAGAGCTGACTGGTGATGGGCTGTCGTCCTTGGCATACTGGCATTTTGATGTATGCATATAACTTTCTTCCTGTGCATCTTTGCAGCTATTTTTAGGACATGGTACCCAGTGCATGCATCATGTGAGTATCACTCTGACATGAGTCTGCTCCCATAGGAAATTAATGCTTCTTGATGTGTTCCTTGATCTGCACTGGGGAATTCTGTAACAGAACATTTGTCAGTAGACCACCACTCATTTATGATAGGTGAGCTGTCAGTCGTTTGTCTTCATTCCTTACCAGCACTCTCTATGGCTTGAGCCCCTAATTGAACTTGGACTGCTTAACTTATAATTAACTAACTTATAACCTGTATAACTTATAAGTTAGGCATATGAATTATATAAGTTATAACTTCCAACAATTTCTAACCTCCTACAGTCAGTTGCCCGAACAGGCAAATTATCAGGTGGAGGATCTCTAATTTTGAACGGAAATGAGCTAAACCCAAAAGTCATTGCCCAAGAAAACTCCTCTTCAGACTCCAGTCCTAACTAGGTTCTCCAAAAATTTCCAGCTCACAAAGTCAAACCACTACAGATTGCTACAGCCTATCACTCCCTGCTTCCACAGATTAATTCAGATCACTCCTCTTTGACATCCTTAATAACTGTCCCAAAAGTAATAATGTAATTAAGACTGAAGTCACCTAGGATGATTGTCTTAGCCACTTTGAATCTGACGTAGGTACTTTCCTAGCAGACCTGTTTCTTTTCAGCTCATAAAAGAACCAGCAAGACCTAACTTCAGATCCTTCAAACATGCCGCTTGATTATTGCAAACATACCAAACTCTATAGCCAACAGACATTCTCTCACCATACTAAGCGACCACTGCCCAATCACCTTTACAGTTGTCAACAGTACCACTGATATTAAAAGCCTGCAGAAGCCAGAGTAGCACAAATATAGATAAACTCAGAGCCTTTTTCATAGTCCACAGCTGAAACCAGGTACTTTCCTTACATGACCCTAATAAAGCAGCTATAAGCTTAATTGACTTTCTAATCAAGCTGCAAAACAAATTCTTGCACTTAGCCACAGGTTTTATGAACATATCAACGTTGAATGGCTGTCCACTGATCTTAAACGTCTTTTTAACTCTGAGGGATGAAGCATGGCAAAAAGGGAAACGGACCAACCACCACTGACAACCACACTTCCTTTATAGTCTTGCATAACCTAGCCAAGAAGTCCATCAGAAGGCACAAAAGAAATCTCCAAACAAACATTTCCCTTTTACATTCCCCTAAGCACTTTTGGAAGGAAGTTAACCTACTTACAGGAAGAAAACCTTGTTATATTCTGTCTACAAACACCATTCAGTGTGGTACAGCAAAACTTTATCCAGATGATTTCCTTAAAAGAATTTAGCAATCTCCCATCAATAAACTCCATAGCTCCCACAGGTTATGCATTGCCCACCCCGCCAACATTCAACCTTCTCTTCCACTTCAGATGTATACGTCCCGAAGAAGTCTTTTTTATTCTGCTTGAAAATATTTCTACTGACACCCCTCCTGGATCTGACAGCATAAATACCTAGTTCCTATATCACTGCAGAGATCATTTTATGTTTTCCTGTCACCAACATGTATAATGTATGTCTCACATGAAACATCATGCCACAGATTTGGAAAACTGTCCTAAATAAACCCCTCCCAAAGCAAACCAACCCAAAAGATACTGCTTACTTCTGACCAATGTCCTTTCTCCCAATTTGGGGCAAAATTCTTGAAAAGATAGTCTACACCCAATCCAGCAGTACCACCTGCTCTCACCCAAACAGTGTGAATTTTTGGCCTGGACAAAATTCTATGACAGCACTTTGGTCCCTAACTGATGACATCTGGTAAACTTTGATAGTGGCCTCATTACAGGTCCCCTATTTATAGACCTGACAAAGGCATATGACCACTATTTTTTATCCAGAAAAAAACTAATTGAAATTGCTGTCAGTCCAGATACTGCTCTGTGGTTTAAAAACTGCCTCACTGACAGGTATTTCAGAGTTAAAATAGGTTCCTTCGAATCAGAATCTGCACCCATTACCAAAGGCATACCAGAAGTGTCCATTCTTGCCCCCTTCCTCTTCTCCATATTCATTAACAAACTTCCGTATGACCTCCCCCAGCTCCCACTAATCCTCTATGCTGATGATGTGGTCGTTTACCAATCAGGTCACTCTGTCACCAGTATTCAGTGCCAACTCCACTTGGACTTGCATGAGCTGTACCAGTGGCTAATAAACAACAAACTACTTCTCAACTATAACAAGGCCAAAACTATGCTTTTTGGAACTCCACAGAAAATTCACCAAGCACATTGCTCTCTAACTATCTTTGACCTATACAACCATTCCATAGAGACAAACCCCCCTTCAAATACCTAGGACGATGTCTTGGAGTTACTAAACTTCTGTTTCCACATAAACAAGTTGAAAGCCAGAAAGATCCCCATTCATAGTAGCCATTGGCAAAGGACGACTTCTTTTTCAACTTCAATATGGGCTCCCAAGTTTTGCTTATGCTGCCAGGGAAAACATTGTCACATTCTAGGCTATCTCTAACAGCATGTGTTGATTCATTACAAACTCATTTATCTGTGAGCATAATCATAAAAATCATAAAATGAAAAATAATCTCAAAGTCATAAAATACCAGGATTTCCAGGCAGAAATTAGAGCAATGTGGAAGAATGATACGCAGACAGTTCCAATAGTACTAGGAGCAGTGGGTCTCAGCATGAACAGTTTTTACCCAACTGCATACAGTTCCAATAGTAGTAGGAGCAGTGGGTCTCAGCATGAACAGTTTTTACCCAACTGCAGTAAGACTCCTTAATGCAGACTTTGACCCCATCACCACTGAACCAGTAATCAAGGACCTGCAATCCTCATCACTGGCACCAGTGGAGGATGTACAATAAGAGGATGACAAGTTACACACTCTATATTACTAGATGAAGCTCTCTGCATCAAGTGCAATTTCCCTTAAAAGCACACAGAGACCACAGTTAGTCGCGGGCTGGTTTCTCTTTCTTTCTCCAGATCCCCAATAAGACTCCCACTGGCACAGCTATGGAGTTGAGATCTCAGCTGAGTGGCCAAGCCAAGACCTCCAGCACCATCTCTGTCCAACCAGTGCTTCATGTTCCTGCCCAAGTAGCTGGCGCACACACTCTTTTGAGGTTTGATTTGTACACACACACACCTGGGAAAAGCTGGCACAGGTTTACTAGCTATGCCCCTTTTTGCCCAGACTATAAGGTAGTTATCACTGCCACTAACCAGCTCCTTGTCAACTACTTTAAGGCACTTAACAAAGGGTGTCCAATCTTACTGTGTAATGTTACTATTAATACAAGTGGTAGTTTGACCAAGAGCAAGGCTATTAGGAGTGGTCCACAGTGTCACCAAATAAATATGCAAGTAACTCTCAGAATTTAAATGTCTCTAGACAGATCAGCCACAATAAAATCTTTAAGTATATTTAATAATAAATAAAAGAACAAGACAGTACTAAATTATGTATTTATAGTGACATCAGAGTTCAGAATCACAGGAAATATTTAAAACAACATTGCAGGACAGTCTCAAATAAAGAAAAATGTCTGACCTAAGCTTTGCTATATTCCTGACTGTATCTAAGAGAGTTACTATTCCCTAGAAACTTAGTTACAAAGCAAGGCAATTGTGGTGAATGGATCTTTTCTAGTTGTTATTGTTGTCGGGTTAAATACAGAATGATGTGCATTTCTCAGAGAGTTCTCAGTTTAATATCTCAAATGTTACTGCTGGGCTATCTTGCAGAATGACATAATTTCTTCTCATCTGACGTCTAGCCCCCAGGACCAAAACAATCATTGATGGCGGCTGGTAGCATTCAGCATCTACCTGTAAAAACGCATAGACAAGGGCTTTTCTTCAGATCTTTGGCAAATGCTGGAAGTTATAACACTTCCAAGACAATACAGAAAGCCTCTTAGCACAGACTGTGTCTCCAGCCTAGCCTACAAAATAATTAATTTCACCTATTTTTCTAAATTTTACCAGTCTTGAGTTTAACCTCCTGTATCCCAGTTTCCACTGTTAAAATACATATGTCTAAACAGTTACAGTAGTGCATGTACATTTCTGTTCTTTTCCAGTAGGATATACTGTGGATGCATTTCAAGCACCTTTGCAAAACCCTTTTCAACACACACTTGTGTACTAGCAGTTTGATATACAGATGACATACAGTTCTATTACATTTGTAACACAAGCATCTTATATAGATCATGTAGGTATTCATAAATCACATAGAATAATTTACAAAATTCCAGATAGCGGTGATAGCAGTGTCTCCCTTGGTCACACAGACGTAAATCTGGTTGTATCAAAACTATAATAGATTGTTACACACTCACTCTTTTTTTTTTTCCATGTATAATTCTATTTATTTATTGTATATTTTTTCCATACATAATTCTATTTATTTATTTATTGCATATTAAAATTAATATAGTCTCATTAAAGTACAATTTCAGTTACTTCCTCTTATGCAATTTCACCCAATCTCAGCTCTGTGTAATCATCGTCAGTGTTGTCCAGAGTATATAAATAGTGTACAAGCGTGTACATCAGCTACCTAATTATTTATTTTTGTTTATTCTTTAATACCCATCACGTATTGTCTTTTTGTGTTTGTTTTCTCTTGTAAAAGAGCCAACATTCAAAATTTCGTTTAGGTAGCACTTATGTTTCCTAAATGACAATAAAGCATATTTTGAATCTCATAAAAAAGAATGTACAGTAATGTTTAGTTATGCATATATGTAACTCCATATGAATTGCAGAAGGAATTAATTCTGGGGCACATTACAGGTGCTACAAAGAGCAATTTTTGGCTAACATGAAAGATTGAAACAATACTAATGTCATGAACTTTAATGATATTTTGACTTGGGAATGGGGTCTGTCGATCAGTATATATGTATGCCTTTAAGAAGCCTTCTAGGGGCTTGCGCAAGTGTATAAATACTGTGCACATGTGAGCCTGACTGCCATTTTGTAGTAAACTGTTGAGATGTAAGCATGTATGTCTGTGTAGTCTGTCAGTTGATCGGTTTGTTTATATTTTGTAATGCTGTTATCCATCCTGATGTGTTTCTATGTAATCAAGCATATAAATGGAACTACCCCGCCTGTTTGTCATCTATACTAGAGAGGGATGAGCAACACAGTGTCAGAATGGGGTACAGATTCCTCGGATTCGAGACCGAGAGGCACTCTGTTAAGACTGGAGGATTATATAGGATTGAATCATCCCTACTGCATGTATAACTCGCAAAACGGGTCAGAAACTAATTTCAGGGATTAAAACTTGCTCAGACTATTTCTTATTCACAAAAATATGAAACTAGGCATTCATAGCTTTCTAAACAAATTTCGAAGTAACAGAAATATCTGAAACTATGATAATATTAATTGAGAGATTTGAAATAACTACGAAAAATGTTTGAAATAAAGTCGAAAAACATGAATAAAATAAGGGAAATGACAGCAATTCTTCACTAAGCACTAATTTTTCGCATTAATCAAAGCCATTCGAGTTGTCTGAAGTCTATGATGTGTTTGCATGTTTGTGCAGTATTGCAGTACAGTTATTTCGCAAAATGCAGCCATTTCAAAGCATATTTCGCAAAGTACAGCATTTCAAATAGTTTATTGTGCATATGGATGTTATTACAAGTACTGGCTGTGTGTGCATGTTCATGTATAATTGTAAGTGGGTTTAGATAGCATTGTGTTTTACTATAATCTGTGGGCATGGCAGACTGTGAAAACCATCTCCACTTGTGTTTGGCAATAATATTGCAGAGAACTGCAATGGTGAGTGTTTGAGCAAGAGTACGATATTTTCATACATGATGCATTTTCTGATAAAGATGACTGTGCACAGGCATTTATTCTGCTTAATTTAGCTGGTTCAGAAGCCACAGAAAGGGAGTGTTCATTTGTGTATACACCTGCTGTCTTTGCAGGAGAGGGGGAAAATCGTCATATAGTTGTACTGGCTGAGTCAAGGGAAAATCACGAGTGTTTAAAACATAAATTTAGAGAAATGTGTAACCCCCAAATGAATGTTACAATGGCGAGGCGCTTATTTTATACAAGGGATCAAAAGCCTGGTGAAACTTTTGCAGCATATATAACTGATTTGAGAAATAAGGCTAAAACGTGCAGATTTGGTGATTTAAGAGACAAGTTGATAAGACAGACTTGTGTGTGGTATTTAAAGATGATGCTGTGAGAGATTTTGCTTTGTGACAGTGATTTAACTTTGAATAATACCACTGAGATTTGTCAGGTATATGAGCTTACAGAAAAGCACCCAAATGTGCTTACAAATGAGAGATACATGCTTCCAGTAACTTCTAAAGCCAATATTAATAGTAATTAATAGTATGCAGCACATGGTTAGAAGTAGGCCCAAGCACATGGCAGCAACTGTAAACCCTGCAACAGTCACTGGGAAACTTCGTTCCTTTCCATCAAATTCGAGTGGACATAGTCTCAGTGAAGCTTAGGAGTCAGCAAACTCAAAGCATGTGACTATACCCAGTTTCATATCCAAGTGTCGTAATTGTAAGGGAAGTCATAAGCCTAAAAGGAAAAAATGTTTAGCTTTTGGTCAGCAATGTCACAGATGTAATAAGTGGAATCATTTCAAAAGGTTTTGTAAATAAAAAGGGACACGTTCTTTTATTAAAAGGGAACATTCAAAGAAACAAGTTGATAAATTAGAAAGCAGTGACCTTACTTTTTATGTTGATGGTGTGTCACTGCTTCATGAAACAGTCAATGCAGTAGATTTATGGGCAAAGAATGAAGTATTTTGTACTGTTCTGATAAATGGAAAACCCACAGAGCTCAAAGCTGACACAGGTTCAAAGTGTAATGTTATGTCTGCAGAAACATTTGCTAAAGTATGTGCTGGTGAGGAGCTTGATTTGGGAAAGTGTGTGAAGCTTGTTGCTTATGGTGGTGAAGAGATTTAAACTGAAGGCTCAGTAGTACTTTCATGTTGCTCTGTTGGGAGAAGCTACGACTTATTTTATGTGGTCAAAAGGCACATCCAGTCATTATTAGGGCTCGGAGACAGTTTGAAAATGGGACTGTTTTCATTTAATAAGGAAGTCCAGCATGTTAGCTTAAAAGACCACTGTTCTAATTTCGCCCAGTATATTTTCTCTACTTATGCTGATCTTTTTGAAGGCAAACTAGGCAAGCTTCCAGTTGTGTACTCCATGGTCTGCCTTTGAAGTTTGTGGATTGCCCTGTGAATGACTTATACGTTTGGTGTATTTTTTGTTTCATTTACTCCATGAAGTTAGACCCAGATGTCAATCCAGTTGTTAGGTCAGCCCGGAAAGTTCCATTAGCTATGCAGAACAGAGTCAAAGCCGAGCTATATAAAATGGTGCAACAAGGTGTAATTTGTCCAGTTGCAGAACCTACTGAATGGATATCTTCCATGGTGGCAGCTCATAAGGAAAGCTCAGGTGATAGCAGAATATGTACTGATCATGAGATTTGAACAAATCACTGAAAAGACCTCCACATCCAATGCGTACAGTTGAAGTTGCAGCACTGATGCCAGATGCCACTATTTTGTCTGTCTTAGTTGCAGAGAGTTCATTTTTGTAAATTTTGTTTGATAAGAAATCCTCATTGCTAACAATGTTCAGTACTCCTTTTGGCAGGAACAGATTTTCGAGAATGCCATTTGGGATAAATTCTGCCAGTGAAGTCTTTCAGCATGCAGTGGAGCAAACTTTTTCTGAGTATTCCTGTGTAATTATAGTAGATGATATTCTAGTAGGAGGTAGTGGTGAAGCTGAGCATGACAAAAACCTTGAAAGTTTTGGAAAGAATATGTCAAGTGAATCTTAAGCTGAATCCTCAGAAGTGCAAGTTCAGGTTGCAAGAAGTTACTTATGTTAGTCATTTGTTTACTAGTTCAGGCTTATGACCAGACCCTTCCAAAGCAAACGGCTATTCTTGAGATGCCAGTTCCAGACAATGTTCCAGCCCTTCAGCACTTTCTTGGCATGGTCAACGCTATCTAGGCAAGTTCATTCCAAACTTGAGCCAACTAGCAGCACTGCTTAGAGAGCTGACGCATAAAGATGTGTCCTGGTCATGGTTGGAACAGCACCAAAGAGCATTTGATGTCCTGAAACAGAAAATTGTCAGTCCACCAACTCTCTGATACTATGATTTTCACAAACCAGTTACGGTTTCCTGTGATGCTTCTAAATTTGGTCTTGGTGTAGTCATTCTTCACGAAGGTCAACCTGTTGCCTGTGCCTCCAGATCTCTTGCCCAAACTGAAATGCAGTATGCTGAGATAACGAACTCTTGGCAATTGTGTTTGCATGTGCATGTTCAAAGTTCCATGATTATATTTATGGCAGACAACTGTTTCTTCCTTTTGTTGTAAAGCCTGTTGATAGAGAATGTCCACCAAACAGGTTTTTCTTCCCTTTCAGCAGTATCCTTCTCTTGATGCCCACTTATCTTTTTGTTCTTGATAAATGCATCACTGTGGATGATGCAAGTAGGTGTCTTTTTTGCGAAGATATATTAAGTATAATCACTATGGAATTGGCTAACCTACTGGTGATCTTTTTTGCATCCCTAAGGTCAAGAAAAGTTGGTGTTTCATTTAAGTTCCTTTCTCTGGACTTTCACCATAGTGATTATGCATAAAACTCCAACTATGTCAGAATTGTCATCTGCTTCACGTTTCGACCACAGAGAGAAGTGTTCTTACATCCAGGAGATGGAGATGGCTTAAGTTTAGGGCATTTCCAATTCCCACTCTTTGTGGGAAAAACGTCACTGTTCAGTCACATTAGTATCTGTTGTAATGTTAGTCTGTATGTCAGTCCATGTGCCAGATAACCATCAGACTATTGCTACTGTTGGCTGCATGGTGCAGGTGTCAGATGGCAGTCAAGCTACTGCTGCTTCCACCTACATGTGGAGTCATGGTTAGAGACTTCAGAATTCACTCTTTTCCACTACCCTTCGTCTGCTGCTGCTGGACTTGAAAGTTTCAGGGAGTTATGCTACTTTTTAAGGTAAAAACTTTCTCAGAAATCCAGCAGCATACAGACAGGCTCAAGATGTTAGAAATCAAAAACCCGTTAACAACTGGATTTCAAAAAAACTGCAGAGTCCATTGTTGCAGAATTTGCCAACCTACATAGGCTATTGTAATATATTTAATGTGTATCAAGATGGACAGTAAACAGTGTTGACACTGTAGGATGAGGAACCGACACCAAACTGAGTCAGACTAACCTAAATAAGTGTCTGTCCTTTTACTCTGCCCTTACTGTATCACCCCCTCCCCACTCTTCATTTAGCCTAATCTCTTTAGAAACACAGGGCGTGTTCTTCTGTCAGCTATCCTGAAATGATAATTTCATACCTAATGGCAATCTTGTATGTAGCTGTGTTAATAGGATGTTTAAAGCTTTGTATATTTCTTAAAATAGCCCGATCCTTATAGCAGCAGTATCGATATTCATCAAAGATACCCACACCTCCAGGTTGGTGGCAAAGCACGAAGCATCAGAGACTATCCATGTGCAACTAACAGTGGGTAGAACTGCCTTCCGGTTTATAGCCTGCTACAGACCACCCTCCCAAACCCAGGAACCCCACTCGGCCTTCCTGGGAACACTGGAAAATATGGGGGTCTCTCCAAACACCATTATATTGGGCGACTTCAACTACCCAAACATAGACTGGGAGCATTGCTCTAGCTCCAACACCCTGGCCCAAAGGTTCCTAGAATTTATAAACTCAAGTGCTATGGAACAACTTGTTACCACTCCCACAAGAGGGGAAAACATATTGGACCTGATCATCACCAACATGGGGACTCTATGCTCCAGACCAGAAGTGTATCCCTCACTGGTAGGATCAGACCATAAACTAGTCTCACTGGATATTCACATCCCGACCCCGCCCCCTGCCCAGAAAACCACAGTGAAAAACTTCTCTAAAGCAAATTTTACACTCCTCAAAACTGAGGTGGAATCCTTCAAAGCCCCCGGGCCTGTGGAAAATACAGCCCAGACCGCAGAATCCTTTATAAACGCATTCTATGAACACCTTCAGGAATGCATGGATCATGCGATCCCAAATAAAACCAAGACCCAATCCTCCAAAGGCAGACGTCCTGTCTGGTGGACCCCAGCCATAAACAAGCTATACAATAGAAGGAGGAAGCTACTAAATGATAAAGCAAAATCCCAAAAAGGGAAGGCATCACTGATCAGTATTAGCAAAAAACTACGGGCACACATAAAATTGTCTAAGGCCAGCTTCGAGAGAAAAATTGCACAGGACACTAAGGATAATCACGGGGCTTTCTTTAGTTATGTTAGGAACCTGGGTGGTAATTCCCAGATATGCTCAGAATTAGTCCAAAATGACAAAAATACACGAACCCACAGACATTGCCAACATCCTAGCTGACAGGTTCAGCAAACTTCTCCCCTCCCCACCAAAAGGGCAAATATCTATCCCAGCAGAGTGCTGCCCCCCTGACATCTCAGATGCTCAGGTAAGAGCCGCCCTCTCCAAAGCAAAAAACACAGCATCAATGGGACCAGATGGTGTCCCGGGCTGCGTCCTACATGAACTCAAAGAAGAGCTAAACCCAAACATAAAACTACTGTTCAATCTCAGCCTTACTACAGGATATGTGCCCAAAGAGTGGCGTACAGCAACAGTGGTCCCTCTCCATAAAGGTGGTGCCTCAACGGATCCTGGAAACTGTCGCCCCATAAGCCTGACTAGCTAGGTCTGCAAAGCTATGGAAAGGGTCATCATGGACCTCATAAATAAAGATATTGGGGACCTACAAACACTGGATCCTACCCAGTTCGGCTTTGTTAAGGGCAGATCCTGCCTCTTAAACCTGGTTGATTTCTTTGAAACAGTCACCAAGGCCATTGACGAGGGGAAGGTGGTCCACACAGCCTACCTGGACCTCGCAAAAGCCTTCGATACAATACCCCACTCGGGCATTATAGATAAGCTCACCAGCTTAAATATAAACCCCTATGTCACTAGATGGATTGCAAACTGGCTCAAGGACAGAACCCACATGGTTAGAATTGCTGGAGCCATGTCAGACTCCAAACCAGTTACAAGTGGTGTCCCACAAGGCTCAGTCCTGGGACCTCTCTTGTTCGGTATATATTTCTCGGAGGTACAGGCCAACACGGAAGGACTGTGGCTGACCAAGTTCGCAGATGACTGCAAACTTGGGTGCCATAATCGACTCTCCAGCCGACACAAGCATCCTCCAAAAGGGCCTCATAGAAACAGACAACTGGTGCCGGAGCCATGGCCTCAAGCTAAATGCCAAAAAGTGTATAGTCATCCCCTTTGGCAAAAACAAAGTGCCCACAAATTACCACATAGGTGGAAATCCATTAAGTACAGAAGAAGTAATTGGGGACCTGGGGACCCAAGTTGATAGCAATCTCTCATTTGACAACCACGTGGCCAAAGTGGTTAGAAAAACATTTTATATAGCCCACCTAATCATGAAGGGATTCACATCTAGGTCAGGGGAGGTCATCGTGCCTCTTTACTCATCCCTCATCAGGCCCATGGTTGAGTACAGTGCCCCTTTTGGGATGTACCTTGCCAGACACCTGCAGCAACTGGAAAGACCCCAAAAGTGCCTCACCAAGAGGATCAAAGGGCTCAAACAGATGCCATATGCTGCCCGGTTAAAGAAACTCCAGCTCTACTCAGTGGCATACCGCCTGTTCAGAGGAGATCTGTGCCTGACGTATAAAGCCATGTCCAACCCGGAATTAATGGACATGCTGCACCTCAGAAAATCCAAATCCCATCGAGCCACGCTACCGAGAGACTTGAACCTCAGCACTGAAATAAATAGGACATGCTGGAGGGACAGATTCATAACCCAGAGGCTCCCTTCACTCTGGAATAAAATCCCAGTCCAGGTTAGGCAGAGTCCCTCATTGACTCTCTTCAAGAGAAATCTTGATGAGTGGATGGGAGATCGTAGGTTTACCCCGGGTATCACTTCTGTGTCACTGTTAGATAGAGGCACAGTATACTAACCTCGAAAAAGGGCATAGCAAAATAAATTTAAAATGGGTGGCGAAAGCCAAACACATTCTGGCTAGGCTTATAAATGCCCTAGGGCAGATAGCCTAGTATGAACCTATGAACCTATAATGCTGCAATTGTATCATTGCTAGAGCTTTTCTCACTGGGACTCTGCACCCCTCCTGCACACTCCAGTTTCTGGATATACTACTACTGATGTCACACCAAACTCTGAAAAAAGGGCAAGGTATTTAACTCTTTTCTTCTAGTTGGTATATTTAGCGATTTGAAAGTAGATTTGCAGAACCTCCGTATTGGGAGTACAGGGGGACACAGCCCTCCACCAAAAACACTTTTTAGGAATGCTTGTGTTTGTTCCTCACCACTGCATTTAGTTGGAATGGTGTTTTATTGTTTGATCATTAAGTAGGGCTTTAGTATGCCTATCTTTACTGTACTGCAGTACACATGTATTGTGTGTGTGTGTGTGTGTAAAATATATATGTTCATTTCAAAACATCTAAGTTCAAAACCTCGAGACCACAACATCCTAAAACCCATAACATCGAAACTTTGCATCACATCATCAAACACTACAAATCACATAAAAATAACACCACCAAGCTAACGCACTTTTTCCACCCCCCCCCCCATAAATTAAATATACCAATTCCAAGATTGCACTACAGTGGGACAAAGATTTCCTAACCCCACTGTATCAAGGTCACCATAAAGAATGTACACAGTGTCTATATCACTTACCAGTATGACTTAGAAACCACATACATAGTGGCAAAATAAACACTATATAAATAGTATACATTTCTACATTATATAAATAAAAACTATATAAAATTAAAAACTACAACATCTCGTACTGATACCACAAGAATAACTAATTAAACTATGATATTTACACGTTTCATGATACACTGTTCCATATTATACATATTCAATGTTATGAGTTTTAGATGTTTTGGGTTTTAGATGATGTGGTCTCCTGTGTTTAGAATTTAGATGTTATGAGTTTTAGATGTTTTGAAGTGTAACCATATGTTATATAAACCCACACATGACTACAGCTGCATATCCTCCTTGTGCTTGCATGGGTATTCTCCTGGTTTCATTCCACATTCCACAGATGTACAGTTGATTTGATTTAGTCTGTAGGTGTGAGTGCATGCATTTGTGATATGAGCAAAAGGCCTGGCAATCTTCTTTTATTTCCCCCCTTGCCTAGTAAATTTCATGAATGGTGGTGGGTGGCTGTAGGGCTGCTGCAGGAATTGGGTGTGACTCAGAAGTGTGGATGGATCTGAACACATATTCTTTGTATATACATGTACATGCCCATTCAAACCTGCACATATTTCTGTGCATAAATTCGCAAGTGTGTGTTTATATGTATATGTTTATAATGTGTGTGTGTATATATCTTCTTCTTCTTCTTCTTCTTTCGGCTTTTTCCCGGTCAGGGGTCGCCACAGCGGATCACCTTGTCCGCACATTGAATGGCAGTGGAGTTTTACGGTGTCGAGTTGCCAGCCCGGCGCCCAACCTTCCACAGAAGGCACACTCACACGCACACCTATAGAAATGCATAATACAGTAGAACCTCTGTAGTTGACCACCTCCTTAAACTGACCTAATTTTCATAGACTGGACATGCACCACATGTACTGTATGGAAGACCAACCTCTCTGTATTGATCACCTCTGTAAGTTTTATCTTGGCCACTTGGACTGTAACACACTATCAGTTTAACCTCCATAACTTGACCAGTTGAGTCCACTCTACACCAAGGGGTAGAAGGTATGGGCTTTGTCCCGTAGTTGTGTTATGTTTTTCTTTAGTATAGGTTCTTTTTTTCATGTATTATTATTACCACGTGTTGGATTGGGCCTAACGTCCTATTGTTTATCATGTGCTTTTAAGATTTTGTCAGTGTGAAAGACTGGTCTGAATTGTAGGTACATCTTACGTTACTGAAAAATGTTAGTTACTGGAGACATGATGGCCCAAAGGAAAGAACTCAGAGTTGACCTTGAAGGAAAAGATAGAGCTACGTTTTCTGGAAAGTAGCAGCCAAAGAGCGATGGCGGAACATTTTGGTGTTGGCAAGACCACAGTTGGCAACATCCAAAAACGTAAACCTGAGTACTTGGAGAGATATGGTAAGGAAAGCGGATACCTAAGCTGGTTCAAACAAATGAGGGCAGTTAACGCCTGAATCTCTGGGCCAATGATCCAAGAAGTTGCTAAAAAATTTTGCACATTAATTCAGGGTGGCAGATTTCCAAGCATCAAGTGGTTGGCTTGAGAAATTTAAGCTGTGACACGACATCTCCCAGAAAGTTTTGTGTGGTGAATCCAATGAAGTTCCAGTAGAAGTTTTGGAAGAGTTAATCAAAAAGTTCCTGGACTTTGCCAGAGGCTTCAAAGGTGACGGCATCTTTAATGCTGACGAGTGCAGACTTTTTTTTTTTTTTTTTTTTTCATGAAGGGTGACAAATGCAAGAGTGGAAAACTTTCCAAAGAACGTTTCACAGTTCTGCTTTGCGCTAGCTCAACCAAAGAGAAACAAAAGCTCTTGGTTATTGGTAAATCGGCAAAGCCACGCGCATTCAAGCACCTAAATCTCATAGACCTCCCTGTCACTTGTAGATCAAACAAATGTGCATGGATGACTGGTGCCCTATTTGAGGAGTGGGTAAGGGGTATCGACCACGAAATGAAGAAGAAAAAACTGTATTCTACTGACGGCAGACAACTGTCCTGGCCACCCGCAAGTGAATCATCTGACAAACGTGACACTGAAATTTCTGCCTCCAAACACTACCTCAAAAATCCAGCCTCTTGAGCAAGACATCATCAAAACATTTAAAATGCACTACCGACCCCAGCTGCTTCAGTGAGTCATTACTAAAACACAAACCTGTGGTCCACCTGTGGAAGCAACTTCATCTGCTGCATCAGTGAACACACTGTATGCTGTCCTCTGGATCAGTTCAGCTTGGAATAAAGTTCAGCCAGAAACGATACAGAAGTATTTCAAGAAAGTTGGCTTTGTCACAACCTAAGAGCACAATGTTTTGGCCCCATGGCAGAATTCAAAGGAGTAGATTTTGAAGGTTTTGTTGCAGTAGATGATGAGGTGGCAATCTGTAATGAACCTGACCCAGAAGCAATTTTCCAAGCAATATTGACTGAAGTACAGACCAGCGTAAAAGTGCATGAAGTAGCTAATGAAGTAGAAGAAGCAAGTGAGGATGACACAGAAATTGCAGAGACTCTAAAAGAAGAGGATGTCGGGCATCTGATAATGCAGTTGAAATAATTTGCTGTGGAAAAATGTCCAGGTATGCTGAGAGGTGTAGCCACCATTGAGAGTGCTTTCTCCACTTACCTTTGTAAGAAGAATAAGAAACAGATTGACTTTTTTTTCCATTCAGAAAGAATGATTAAACCATGGGAAAACAATAATTTAATTGTATTGATTTTATGATACTGTATGTATGATTTTGCTGTGTTTTGATTATGCATGACTTCATATGATACTCTCATAAAAACTGTACAAAAAAAATACATGTACGTACCCATACAGTAGGCCTAGTTCCTTATGTCGACCAGTTTGTTACAGTCTCTTGGGTGGTTTAACTTACAGAGGTTCTACTGTATATATAAATACATATCTTGTGTATGTCTGATTATATGTATATAAATATTTATTCCCATACACATGTAAATTCAAATATGATTATGTCCATTAATTCCAGTGTTTATTATATCAGTTGCAGACCGCAGACATTGAAAAATCAAAATTAACTAATGCTGAAACTGTAGAGTAACAAACCTACAATGATTAAACAAGTAAAGCAAGCTTTCCTTTTCCAGTAATTTAAAAAAAAAAAAACCCTAAAAACCTAAGTGTACCTGCAGACATACTTTCTCTGAGTAGAGATTCTTTAAGGGAAAGGGTAGGGTCCCTGGGGTTAGGGTTAACATTAACACATCAATAATGTGGTACATTGGGGGGGCAAAGCCCCCAGACATCTTACTCATGTGTTAACCCTTATCCCACCCTGCACACTACCTTAAGAAAAAACTTTTTCTTAACAGTGCCACTATACAAGGCACTCTCATGCATGCAGAACACTACAGCTGTCTCCTTACCTAGCCCTTTTTCTAACCTTAACCCGCAAACTCACACACTTGCCCTGAATGCTGAAACGTTTGGAACAACCCCACTTACCTGTATGCAAGCAAACCCCACACAAAGATATGGAAAGTCATTGTTCCCAGCAATTACATTTTTTGACTATTGATAACATACACTTTCATTGATGAAATACACACCAGGTGACTTGGTTACTTTTAGCCAATTTGAAAAGGTGAACTTTTACCATGTGTATGCATATTCTTTGAGGTGTTATTCAATTAAGCTAATTAAAAATCATCCAAGTAGCTTAAACTCCAAATTAAGCACATCTTGGGCTTTCCACATCTGATAGTATCTTTGCTATACCTTCAGAGAGATTTTAATGGATGTATAATGTTTTCTGTCATGATTTAACACTCAAGCTGTGTGCGTGTGTGCACGCATAGTAACCTAGTACCAAGAAAATGTGGTTTGACCTACTTAAGGTAGGTCATACTTTCATTGAGGAAGAACAGAAAAAAGGGGAGGGGAGCTAGTTGTACAAAAATGATTACTCTTTATCTGCATACAAATTATTAAAATAGATGGCAAAACTTCTTAAGGTCTGTGTCAGAGATTACTTTGCATTCTTATTAAAAAAATAAGAAAACAGGATTCAGACTAGCATTGCTTGTTTAACAGTTGTATTAAGTTGAAACAAGAAAACTTTTGTCCTTGTCAGAGCTTCATCAGCTCCAAGTTACACATGACAGCTACAAGTAATGTGTACTTTTCTATTTTCAGTATTGGATAAGTTGATTTTTACTGCTATGTCATCTTTGTTTTTTTTTTTCCTGAATTAATGTGATTGAATTAGTATGTTTAAGTGAGGAAACTGTTTAATACGAAGATGCTGGAGATGTACTTGTTTAACTGGTGTTAGTGTATTATTTTGTTTACTTGTTGGGTTTGTTATTGATTTCTTGTGTTATGATAGAGGTGATGGTTTGCTTCCTTAGTGACAATATCTCTGCTTAGAAGGTAAAAAGATAGCACATTACATACATCTAGGAAGTGATAAAAATTCAAAATAGACCTTTCAGTAGTACAGGTAACAAAAAGGGACACCATGGCATTAAAATGACTTTGTGACAACAACAGCTTTTAGATTAGAGTAAAGCTTTATAGCAAAGCCATAGTTTTTATTTGTTCTCCATATTGGCTAAAATTAGTATAGGAAATTATCAAATTAATGCCATATTTGATTAAAAGCAAATGTGCAAAAAAAAATAGATTTATCAAACATGAAAAATGCATGTTCTATTGTGGACAGTGACCTACCCATACTCTGTGCGTAAGAGTTTGAATCCTGTGCTCCCTGGACTAGAGTTATTGCAAGTTGGGGGAATGAGTAGCCTCCACTCTGCAGAGACCAGCCTTATGAAAATTTTTGTCTGGTTACACACTGATCACTGTAACTTTCCAGCTTTCAAACTCTTGCTTCAGAAATGTAAATTCTAGAAAATACAAGAATTCTACATATAGCTTTGTTGCATCTTTTGAGATAGGGACTTTGACATACTGCTGCTACCATTCAGTATGATAACCAACCAAGATGGTAGGAACAAAGCTTAGTTCATAAACTTTAGACAAATGCAAAAAATATACGAACTGAGCAACTCAAAGTATAACAGAAAGCTGTTTAATGTAACAGAGCTTTCAGGTAAAAACCTTTCAGTGTATAAAAGACAGTGTCTACCACTCCTTCTTTTATATAACACACAGCCAGTAAATTAATCAGTTAACATGGGGAATGTGAGAAAAACAACCAGTACATAAAAATTATAGAAATATATTTATGTATACACATTATAAAAAGCAGGCTTCATTACCATGTTAAAATGTATTTCATTTAATGCAAACACATTTGTTAAAGTTTTAAGGCAGGCTTTATAGAAACAAACTGATTTAAACCAATATGCTGAGTGTGCTTTGTGCCTGTGTTGTGTTTTGGAGGTCTGAGGTTTGGGCAAGTTGATCTTTAGAACCTTAATATGATAGGTTATGTGTATTGTGATGGCCTTGAAGAGGAGAGATATGTGGTGTACTGCTGACTCTCTTTTTTTTCATGTCTCTGAGTTTACTGTGTCTGATTTTTTTGCTTCCAAGGATGTGTGTGTGTGTGTGTGTGTGTGTGTGTGTGTGTGTGTGTGTGTGTGTGTGTGTACATCTCTCTCACATTGTGTTATGCTGTTTGAGTAATAGATGATAGTCGGACAGCTTTAGACAATTTTTACAATGTCTCCAGATACCCATATCAATCAGGCTGGCTAGAGAAATTTTGGGGAAATGCTGGTCCATAGTACCAACAAGAATAACACTGGGGGCAGGGGTAACTAACTGCTTGGAGTTCGGTTTTAGAATGATGCTTGGGTGGACTTGCTACTGAGTGCAAAACAACTAGCCTTGAAACCTTCTGTCACCAGTAGGAACCAGTAAATTAAATATAGTAAAAAAAAAAAAAAAACTGTAAATTTTGATACTAAAATCAGTGCAAGCAGTATCAATACACCTAATATTAAGCAATTTTATCAAAAAGATCTTTTAGCCTGGTGAGTAGTTGAAGGGGAGATGATTTGCAAAATGATACTTAACTGGCTGTTGACAATAAGTATTTTAACAGGGAGAGGGAAGGAATTATGTCGTGAAATTAACATAAGGAGTGGGCAGCAACAGATGCACTAGGTTTAAGAACACCACTAAAACAGGGTGGATGGGAGGAGAAAACATTTAGACCTTTAGCTCTGAGTTGACTGTCCTGGAACTGCCCCAGTGCAAAGACAAGTCCTGAACTAGCCTGATGTGCAATGAGTACACACAAATGAAACCAGGACTTAATAACAATGGTAACTGCACTGCATTGTTGCTGTTTTAAGTGGTCCTTTGTACTGGAATCACTAATGTAGGGCTTAAAATTTTGGCTAAAGCAGATATAGACAGTTTTAATTAATTTAAAATCAGATCAGTAAATGAACACTTGTCTGTCTTTCCTGTGCGTAATAGAACAGTTACAGTGCAACAGTAATTTAAAAAAAATCACATCAAACTGCAACTTTGGCATTTTCAGACCCTTAACTTTGTGCCAACTGGCCTGGAACTGCCTCAATACAGAGAAAAGCCATGAAGTAGCCTGATCGTGGATTCTGTACACAAGAAGGAAACTAGGGCTTAATAACAGGTAGACCACGTAAACAGCAAACATGAAGTGCAGCTATTTACTGGAATCACTAATATAGGCTTAAAGACCTTAGCTAAAGCAGATACAGACTGTTAGAAATTAATTTAAAATAAGATCAGGAAATGAAAGTGTTTAGCTGTCTTTCACTGTGTAGTAGAATATGTGAATATGGTAGAGACTTTGTGTTTTTTCTTCCTAACTGGAAACTCTGTGATGAAGTTAACATCTCTTACCTTTTTTATAACAGTGAAAGGTATTTTCCTATCCTACCTGCAGCAAATTTTGATGAACAGGAAAAAGCACTAGCTGTGAAGTTTTGTATCGGACCTTTTACTGCTCTTGTGCTAACTCCTTGAATTAATTAAGCCTGATACTGGAATTTTAAGATGTACTCCACAACTTAATTCTTGTGGGAATTGCAGACTGTGCAGTGGTGCAGCGGTTAGCATTGTTGCCTCACAGCAAGAGGTTCCCTGGTTAGATTCTCAGCTGGGGTGCTTTCTGTGCAGAGCCTGCATGTCCTCCCTGCATTCATGTGGGTTTCTTCTGGTCACCTCCCACTTTACAAAGATGTGCATCTAGAGCGTTTCTCCCCAAGCCTCTGCTGAAAATGTGCTTGTTCTAAGTCTGAGTTTCCCGGTAAACAGATGTTAAATAAATTGTATTTATCCTCTTGCTGGTCGAGAATTAAATCTAGAAGTTCACTTATTTTACCATAAAGTAATTTAGATGGTGAAAATCTTGTGGATTCTTGGGACATATCCCTTTGTGCAAAGAGGAGCTTGGTAGACGTTTGTCCCATTCCAGCTTTTAATAATCTGGGAAAGTTGTCAACGTTTGTCTTAAGAGTGGAATTAAACACCTCCACTAGATTGTTTTTGTTTATGAATGGTGGTGATGGTTGTGGGGGTAATCATTAGCTACTTTACCCCAAAATGAACTTCTACACAAACTGAACAACACATCTGACACAAAGGTAGCTCTTGTATCTGTCAGTGTTCTCCAGATAAAACCAACCCCTGTTAAAATTTCTTAGAGTAGAGCTTAACTGCATGATGCAAAGAGGTAATGCACTGACTGTGGGCCAGTTGACTAGGGGTTGATTAGTGACCTCAGCACTGGTGGAGTCAGCTAGGCAGGGAGAAAGGCCTGAAGGAGCATGGGCTGTTGCCCTGTCCCAGGGATGATGATTGAGTTTGCATACACTAGTCCACTGTGCAAAATACCTGATGATCATCAATCCTCTGGTGGAGACAAGAACTGGAGGTAGCGTTCCTCTGTGGAAGTGAGGGGTATTCACCACAAGTAACCCATTGCACTTCCCTGTGTTCAGGTAGAGCGAGGGAGAAAAAATTTGAGCCACCCCAGTTTTTACATGGGTGATGACCCTCTCAGTTGTTTTTTATCTAGACAGGGAGAGATTAAGCTGATAGGCCTTGAGATCCAGAGGGTTCCTCAGATCAGCTTACAGAAGAGGCAGAAACCCCCCTCCCAAAAAAAAAAAATTCTCTCTTCCACCTCAGCAAAGGATAGAGCCACTGCCTTGAAGTGCATAGTAGCATAATCTATCCATGCAAAGATTTACCTTTTTAAAGTGGCCTCAGAGTGCACTTGGCTACCTTTTGAAAAATTCCTTGGTAACAGACCAGGGCAGAAACCTTGGCTTTGTCTCCTCTCTTGCCAACTTTTAGATACTACTCACACATCTTACATTATTCACGTATGTATTTAGCAGTGTTTGACAAATATATTTCGTTTTGTGTACACATGTCCATGTGGCCCGAAAAAGGGGTATTGATTGGCTTTGACCAGAAGTCCCTTATCTTAAGCCATTGGGACTTCTAGCACTTCTCCTCTAGCCTCCCTTCAAGAGACCATTCTGTGTACAGTAACCTGTTGTCCCTTTCATAGACTGTCCTTGGCTTTAAGAACCATGAATGTCCTTGGCTTCTTTCCTCAAGCCTGGTAAGGTGGGATCTGACCATTGAGCCTATTTCATCTTTTTGCTTTGATCTTTCTCAGTTCTATTTCCAAGTAAATTCTAGTATGTTTTGATAATTGTTGCTCCTATTCAGGCTTGCTGTTACTACTATGTGGATCCTGCCCTGAAGTATCCAGATTGCCACTTTCTTTTGGATGTTTTGGCATTGGTTGTGTCTCTTCCCAGCTGCCATCCCCATGTACTTGCTTCTTGCCTGGCTGTATGTAACTGCATGTACACAAGGTACAGTAGTTATATTGGATGTAGTGTCCCGGTTAGTAGTGATTTCTGCTTCCTCCACCATGGTAGCGTATGTGCCCTTTTGATAGTTTAGTGCATCAGTTTTCTCAAGACAGTCTACTACTACTGTGGTTACCACCTGTTGGCTCCCTGGCATGGCTTTTGTTCCTCATGCTGTAACTGAGGACATTTGGCTTGTACTTGTCCCACTTGGTTACATTGGAAACATTTGATGCAAAGATCTTGACAATGTACCTCAGTCAGTATTTCCCTCTTTGCTTGTGGAATCTGAATGCAATGGTTTAGTCTTGCCCTTATGCCCATCTTTAGTGCTAGGCAAACCTTTATTGCATTTGTGCCCTGCTGGCAAAATAGAGGACACCCCTTCTGTTCCTTCCTCAGCAGTGTCGCACTTCTAGTCTGTCAACCAGATTCTTGTATCCTCAGGCTAAATTGAGATCCTTGCTACCTTATCTTAAGGTCTCCAAATATTTAAAAAAGGTGGCAATTTGACATTCACTCGCCTAACTATTTAAGTACATAATTCTTCTTTTATGTTGTTCAAACATTTTATGCGAGCTACAGCTGTTAACCTGAAATGTTCACGTATACAGTTTCTAACCTGAACAAGCTAGCCTTCTATATTGCTGTCCCTATGAGCACAGACTTTGCCCATGGTCTATCTGGTGCTAATTTACACAAGTTGAAAAGACATCCCACCTTTTTATAGTGGGGAAAGTTTAGTAAAGATATTGGTATCTAAGGATATGTTACACCCCTGTTAATCACCTGTATATAGGACTACAGAAAAGATATGTGGCCGAGCCAGGTATGGAAGTAAGGTACATAAGGAAAGCTGGTGGTGGAATGCAGAAGTGCAGGAAGCAATCAAAAGAAAGAAGGCGTGCAGGAAGAAGTGGGAGATTGAAAAGACTGACCAAGTTAGGAAGGACTACTGGTTGGCTAACAAAGAAACTAAGAAAGAAGTTGCAATAGCAAAGAATAGGGCATCAGAGGCACTCTTATCAGCTTCTGGAAAGTGACTCAGTAAGGGGCACAAAGAAACTATACCAGGTTGCAAGGCAACGACAGAAAGATAAAGAAGATAGTCAGACACCCTTCATAAGGAATTCCAGCAACAATCTGCTTACCAGCCCAGAGGACACCAAAGGCAGATGGAAGGAGTATTTCCAGCAGCTTATGAATGAAGAAAACCCCACAGAAGCGGTACTGCCCCAGAAACAGCCTACAATGAGAGTAGAAGAGGAGCCCAGCTTAGAAGAAGTAAGAGCAGCACTAAGGAAAATGAAGTCAGGGAAAGCAGCAGGCTCAGATGAGGTCACAGCAGATATGATAAAGATGCTGGGTGAGCTAGGGGAGAAATGGCTCCTGAGGGTACTACTTGCAGTGTGGAGAGAAAGGCGTATTCCAGATGACTGGAGAATAAGCATACTTGTGCCAGTGTACAAGAACAAAGGGGACATCCACAACTGTGGACAGTACAGAGGCATCAAACTCCTACCACATTGCATGAAAGTTCTGGAGAGGGTGATTGATAAACGGATACGCAGAATAGTAGAATATAAGATGGGAGATGAACAGTTCGGATTCAGATCAGGATGTAGCATAATTGACCCAATGTTTGCATCGAGACAGATACTTGAGAAGAAACTAAAGAGGAGGAGAGAGTCAAACTGGGCTTTCCTCGACTTGGAGAAAGCATATGACAAGGTCCCAAGAAAGCTGATCTGGGCAGTACTGCGGTGGTTTGAAGTCCCAGAAACATTGGTAGAGTTAGTACAGGCTATGTACAAGGACCCAGTGACTCAGGTACGAACAGTGTTTGGCCTCACTGAGGGGTTCCCAGTGGGAGTAGGTGTACACCAGGGTTCAGCTCTGAGCCCACTGCTGTTCATACTGGTAATGGACTACATCAGCAAACAGGTTGGAGGGGTCAGAGCAACAAAGCTGCTGTATGCAGACGATGTGGCAGTACAGGCAGACTCTGATCTAGAACTTCAGCAAAGGATAGGAGAATGGAATGCAAATCTGAAGGCACATGGGATGAAACTAAGCACAGATAAGACGGTAGTTGAAAGTATAAGGATCTTAAGGGAAGAGTCGGCACCGGTCTGTCAAGACACACTTGTTGGTCCAATGGCAGTGACAACAGCATGGAATGCTAGAGGTCTTGGACTCATTTCCCACATGGCAGCTAATGTCACCCTTTCACTTCTGCGATTCTATACCTAAGCCCACTGATGCTTGAAGCAAGCAGTCTGTCTTCTCAACTGTAGTCCACAGAGCACTTCCTGGAGAAAGCACCATCTGAAATGAACAGTTGCAAGCTGATATTGCCAACATCCTGGCAGATAGGTTCAGTGCTAACTTTACCCCCTCTCACCCCTTAAAGGGCCCATATCTATACAGGAAGAATGCAGAGTCCCTGTAATCACAACTACGCAGGTAAAAGGTGCACTTTCTCTAAAGCCAAAAACACAGCATCCATGGGCCCGGACAACATCCCAGGCTGCGTTTTACACTAACTTCAGAACAAACTGCCTCCCCACTTAAGCACCATGTTCAATAATAGCCTCGCATCAGGCTTTGTGCCCACTGAGTGGTGCATAGCAACAGTTATCCCACTCCACAAAAGGGGAGCCACCACTGATCCCGGGAACTATCGACCTATTAGCCTGACTAGCCTGGTTTGCAAGGCCATGGAACATATCATCGTGGAATTCATAAACAAAGACATTGGTAACCTCCAAACTCTGGATCCCACCCAGTTCGGGTTTGTGAAAGGGAGATCATGCCTCCTGGACCTGATCGACTTCTTTGAGGCAGTCACCAAAGCCGTAGATGAGGGTAAGGTGGTTCACACAGCCTATCTTGACCTTGCCAAGGCTTTCAACACCATCCCCCATTCTGGAATTATAGCTAAACTCACTAAACTAGGTATAAATCCCTACGTCACAAGATGGGTTGCCAACTTGCTCACTGACAGAACCCACACTGTAAAAGTTGCAGACTTCAAATCTGACCTCAAAGCAATGACAAGTGGAGTATCACAGGGTTCTGTCCTGGGAACTCTCCTGTTTGGTATCTACTTCTCTGAAGTACAGGCTAACACAGAAGGCCTCTGGCTAATGAAGTTCGCAGATGACTGCAAACTAGGAGCCATAGTCAAGTCCCCAAATGATTTGGACATCCTACAGAACGGCCTCGCTGAGACAGATGCCTGGTGTCAGAGCCATGGCCTCGAGCTCAATGCCAAAAAGTGCAGTGTCGTCCTCTTTGGTAAAAACTCCGTACCCATGAACTACCACATAGGCAGCAATCTACTTAACACTGAATGCGTGATAAGAGACCTTGGGACCCAGGTGGACGATAGTCACATTGCCACAGTAGTCAGGAAGTCCTTCTACGTGGCACACCTCATCATAAAATGATTCTCATCCAGGAAAAGAGAGGTCATTGTTCCCCTCTACTCGACCCTCATTAGACCTATTATAGAGTACAATGCCCCTTTTGGAGTGTACCTCACAAGACATCTGCAGCAGCTGGAAAGGCCACAGAAGTACCTCACAAAGAGGATTACTGGCCTCAAACAAATGCCCTACACTGACCGCCTCAAAAAAACTCCAGCATTACTCCATAGCATATCGTCTACTCCGAGGTGATCTCTGCCTAACATATAAAGCTATGTCAAACCCAGAGCTGTTGGACATGCTACACCTAAAGAAATCCCAGTCCCTCCGAGCTACACACTCTAGGGACCTAAACCTTGTCACCACGATAAACAGGACATGCTGGAGGGATAGATTCCTGTCCCAGAGACTTCCCATACTCTGGAACAGGCTACCCATCTATGTCAAGCAAAGTTCTTCATTAGCACTCTTCAAGAAAAATCTTGATGAGTGGATGGGAAATAGGAAATACACCCCGGGGATCACTTCTGTGTCTCTGCTCAACAGTGGCACAGGAAAATAACTTTCTTGGGTGGCGTAAGTCAGGGAAACTTGTTGGCTAGGCTTACGTAGGCCCTTTGGCCGATAGCCTAGTACCTACCTATGAACATTAGAAGGAAGAATCCTGTTTAATTGAAGCTCCAGAGAAGTGTCTCAGATTGAGCAATTCTGGGAACTACCTCTTTCTGCATTAGGTAAGGTCCTGATCAGGGGGTTCTGTGCTGTATCATGATTGTAAATCCAAATGATTTACTCAGTAAGCTAGTATAGGTTTTGCCATTAAGTAAACTCTGAAAATGTGTTAATGTAAGAAATTTTTACTTTCATCAAGTGTGCTATTTTTCTGCAAAAGAAAGCAGTTACTTGTTCTGTCACCTTTACCAAAAAATGCAGATTTCTACAGTTTTACATCTTTTCATCATTTTATTATGCTTTCTGCAAAGTTGCTGTTTGAGATTAATGAAGTATATGTTTTGAATTGCATTCTTTTTTTTACTAAGTTTAATTATTTACATTCAAATATGTGTGGGTTTGTCTAATTGTCTGTTCATTCTTTGTCTTTTAGCCCTCAAGTCCAGAAAAGGAAGTTGAAAGAGATGTCTTCTTGTACAGGGCTTACATTGCTCAGGTACGTGTATTACAATTATTTTTTATATTTATTGTGCTTTATTTATTTTATTATATTTGATAGTCCAGAGTTTTGCTGAATCAGTGGTCCTTTATTTTGCTTGTTTTTTTTTGTTTAACTGTGCATATTTGGAGACCCTTTTTATTGTGACTGTAATACGTAATGTATAACATTAAGTATCCTGTTTTTTGTTTATTTTGTTCTTTATTTCTTTATTTATAGCACTTTGTGTACTGTGTATTTTTCTAGATATTTTTTCACTGTGTGTGAGGTATTAACTGGAAATTGTCCACTTTTATTAAGCATCTGTTGGGTTGTTTCTGATAACTTGTTGCAGTTAAACTCTTTTTTTCTAGAGGCTCCTTTAGCTGTTTAAAACTTTCATTTAAAGGCTCACTGCTGCTTTTCAGCTGTGAGAAACATTTCTGCAGTTTGTTTCCCACCCTCCCTTCCTGCTAGTATAGTGTTTTTATAGTTGGTGGCATTGCAGTTGCCCACCCCTAGTGTAAATTTGATCTGGGACCCTCCTCCCAGTCCAGTGCCATTACCTCATTCTACCCAGTACAGGGAGAACATTTGTTAACACCAATCAGCTTAGTTTCTGCTACTCCTCTCTCTTTCTACTAAAAAAAAAAAGAAAAAAAAAACTTTTTCTAAGCTTGTTTCCTGCCTTTCCTGTGGGTAGTCTAGCCTGGATATAGATTTGCTGTGTCCAGGACTATTTTGTAGGCTTCTAGGGCCCAAGCCTTTCTGTGTTGGAGGGAAGCCTTCTAGTTTAATTTTGTTTCTTAGAGCTTGCCAGTTTTTTGTTTCAACACTTGTTCAGAACTTTTTGTAAGCACTAATTAAGCTACAAATTACTACAGCACTCAACTTTCCTCACTGTCTAGAGGAAAACAGTTTCTAGTATTTAACAAATAAGCACCTATCCAGGCATGTCTAAGGGTCAGCCCCCAGTGTTTTCTCCTGTCTACCTGATGATTCTGGGCATCTTGGGGCAATGCAGTAATTGCCTCATGTACACAGACAAGCCTCTCCTCCTACCACCCAACACTACAACCTGTGAGAGATGCACTTATATAGCCAAACTGGAAGCAAAGCTGTCTTCACCCAAGACTGGACTAGACAGTCAAGAGGAGAAGGTAAACACTTGCACCACACCACACTCAGCACATAGTCCCTCAAAACCTACACCATAGAAACACAAAACACACACCTACATTTGCGGAGGCTCTCAGTAAAAACCTGCCCAAGCAACAGGGACCTCCAAAGCAGAAACACAAGAAACCTCCACCCCCCCGACACAACCCAAATGACACCTAGCCCACAAACTCAGTGTGCCACTCAACCACAGCCCATAAGGCATAACAACGTACCCAACACTCTAGTCATAGGTGACTCTATAGTCAGGCACACTGATGTTCCACTCACCAGGCTAAACAAGGAGAAAGTTACTGTCAGCTGCCTGTCTGATGCCAGGATCCGCCACATAACGCATGCACTCAGGTCACTCCACAACAAGTACAAATATGACTCTGTCATTGTCCATGTTGGTGTGAATGACCTGAGACGTACCTCCTTGGACTACATGAAAAGGGACATGGAGGAGCTGTCAGATCTTGTAGCCCATGCAGGTATGACCCTAGCCCTGAGTAGCATCCTGCCATCACCCAGAATGATACCACAGTACAAGGACAAAATGATTGACTTCAACAATTGGCTAAGCTTCTGGTGTCATTCTAAGGGGATCCAGTATCTGTCTGCCTGGGATGACATGATCGACAAGCCACGATGCTTTGCCAGAGATGGCCTGCACCTGTCGCCCCTGGGATTCCGGATACTGGCTAAGGCTCTAGCCACCCCTATAGTGCCTTTTTTACGCAAGGTTCAAATGACAAATTCACCACCCTAACTGGTTACAGGCAAGAAGAATCTGAGGGTATTGCTACTCAATGCTAGAAGTCTAAACCTCAAAATGCACTCTCTCGAGGCACTCCTTAAAATGGAGAACATAGACATCTGTGCAGTGACAGAGACCTGGTTCAAGGCTCCAGAGAGTACCCCTGCATTACCAGGCTATAATTCATACCACACCTTTCGGCCACCTAACCTGGACCGAAACACTAAAGGCAGAGGCTTGTCCATATTCATTAAGGATATCCACACCTCCCAGGCTAGTTGCTCAGCATAATGCATCCGAGATTATCCAAGTGCAACTAATTCTGGGCAAGACCGCAATCCAAATTGTAGCTTGCTACAGATCCCCCACCATGCCCCAGGATTCCCACTCCTCATTTCTTAATACACTGGAAAATATTAGGGTACAACCTAACACCCTAATAATGGGCGATTTCAACTACCCTACAATTAACTGGGAAAACTACTCATGTACCAACTCTTGTGCTCAACGTTTTCTGGAATCCATAAATAACAATGCCATGGATCAACTTATACACACCCCCACCAGGGGCAGCAATATCCTAGACCTGGTTATTACCAACATGGGCAACCGGTGCTCCACACCAGAGGTCAATTCCTCTTTGGTCAGATCCGACCATAAGCTAATCACCCTAGACATCCACATCCCTCCGCTACCCCCCCATTAGGGAAACCACAGTAAAAAATTTCTCCACAGCCAACTTCACGCTTCTTAAGACAGAAATGACAAACTTCACGACACCCATGCTGACAGACAATAGCGGTATGACTGCTGAATCCTACACAAATGCACTTTATAAGCACTTACATGAGTGCATGGATCATGCATTCCCTAACAGAACCAAGATGCTATCCTCCAAAAAAAGGAAGCCAATCTGGTGGTCCCCAGCCATAAACAAACTCTACAAAAGAAGAAAGAAACTGTTGCAAAAAGAGAGTAAAATCCCATCATTGGAGAAACACCCTGGTCAGCTTCAGTAAGAAGCTGAGTTGCCTCATAAAATCCTCCAAAGCTAATTATGAAAACAAAATCGCCACTGACTCTAAAGACAGCCACAAAGCTTTCTATAGCTATGTCAATCTCAATGGCAACACTCAGATCTGCTCTGAGTTGCAGCACAATGGCACTTAAATATACAGAGCCAATGGAAATTGCCAACATCCTGGCAGATAGGTTCAGTGCTAACTTTACCCCTCTGTCATCCCCTAAAGAGCCCATCTCTATACCAGAAGAATGCAAAGTTCCTGTAATCACGGCTGCATAAGTAAAAAAACACACTACCAAAGCCAAGAACATAGCATCCATGGGACCTGACGACATCCCAGGCTGTGTTCTACATGAACTACAGAACGAACTGGCACCCCACCTAAGTACCATGTTCAATCATAGCCTCACCTCAGGCTATGTGCCCACTGAATGGCGCACAGCGACAGTTATCCCAGTCCACAAAGGGGGAGCCACCACAGACCCCGGAAACTACAGCCCCATTAGCCCAACGAGTCTGGTCTGCAAGGCTATGGAGCATATCGTCATGGAACTTATAAACAATGACATTGGTAATCTCCAAACTCAGGACCCCACCCAGTTCGGGTTTGTAAAAGGCAGATCATGTCTCCTAAACCTGATAGACTTCTTTGAAGCAGTCATCAAAGCCGTAGATGAGGGTAAGGTGGTTCACACCGCCTATCTAGATCTTGCCAAGGCTTTTGACACCATCTCCCACTCTGGAATTATAGATAAACTCACTAAACTAGGTATAAATCCCTATGTCACAAGATTGGTTGCCAACTGACTCACTGACAGAACCCACACTGTGAAAGTAGCAGACTCCAAATCCAGTTTCAGACCAGTGACAAGTGGAGTACCACAGGGTTCAGTCTTGGGTCCTCTCCTGTTTGGTATCTACTTCTCTGAAGTACAGGCCAACACAGAAGGTCTTTGGCTAACGAAGTTCGCAGATGACTGCAAACTAGGAGCCATAATCAAAACTCCAAAAGATGTGGACATCCTACAAAAGGGTCTTGCTGAGGCAGATGCCTGGTGTCAAAGCCATGGCCTCAAGCTCAATGCTAAAAAGTGCATTGTCATTCCTTTTGGTAAAAACTCAGTACCCATGAACTACCACGTAGGTGGTAGTCTAGTTAACACCGAAAGTGTGATGAGAGACCTTGGGACACAGGTGGATAGTAGTCTCTCCTTTGATAATCACATCGCCACAGTAGTCAGGAAATCCTATGTGGCACACCTCATCACAAAAGGTTTCTCATCCAGGAAAAAGAGGTCATTGTTCCCCTCTACTCGTCACTCATTAGACCTATTATAGAGTACAATGCCCCTTTTGGTATGTACATCGCAAGACATCTACAACAACTGGAAAGGCCACAGAAATAACTCACAAAGAGGATTACCGGCCTCAAAGAGATGCCCTATGCAGACCATGTAAAAAAACTGCAGCTTTACTCCATTGCATATCGCCTACTCAGAGGCGATCTCTGCCTAACACACAAAGCTATGTCAAACCCAGAGCTTTTAGACATGCTCCACTTAAAGAAATCCCAATCCCTATGAGCTACACGCTCTAGGGACCTAAACCTCGTCACCACAATAAACAGAACATGCTGGAGGAATAGATTCCTGTCCCAGAGACTTCCCATACTCTGGAACAAACTACCTATCTATATCAAACAAAGCAGCTCCTCATTAGCACTGTTCAAGAAAAATCTTGATCGGATGGGAGATAGGAAATTCACCCCGGGGATCACTTCTGTGGCTCTGCTCGACAGTGGCACAGGAAAATAATTTTCTTAGGTGGCGAAAGTCAGGGTACCTTTGGCTAGGCTTATATAGGCCCTAGGGCCAATAGCCTAGTACTTACCTATGAACCTATAAGGCACATACTGCTCAATTAGTAAATAAAAATTTAACATTGGGTTTTAGAGGTGTGCAGATTGTAGCTGAACATTTGAACACCCATAAAGTTGGGCTGCTTGCTGCTGGCAGCACTGCTGTGTCTCAGCATCTCTGAATTTTGAGTGGGAGACCAACCAATCCCTGTAATTAGCAGAGCAGGTTAGAACTGCAGCAGATTGTAAGAGGCAGAGAGAGGAAGCCCATTCCTTGGTTGCTAATTCCTATTTCATGAGCCCTGGGATGCTGTGATGCCTGGCATCTCCTAGGTCACCCCCAAAGAGAGGAAAACATACAGTTGGGGATATTGGAAAGGCAAACTAATAACAGTGGGAAGGTTTTATTTATCCACTAAAATAAGTAAAACATTCAGTTATTAACTGAAGTGATAGAATTCACGCAATGAATGGTCATTCTCTGAGGACATTGGAATTTGATAACCTCCATGGAGGACATAACTGGAGGCCCAAGACAAAGGTTCCTTTCATCTCGGGAGAAGTTTTAGCAAAACCTACAAAACACTATAGTTCACTTATGTAGGGGTACAGAGTAAGGAACAGATCATATACCTATAGGTTCATAGGAAGTTACTAGGCTATTGACCCTGAGGTCCTTACAGGCCTAGCCAATAATTTAGCCCCTGTTCCAACAAGTCAGCACCCTCTGCCACTGTTCAGCAGGGACCCGGGTGGAATCCCAAGGTTGTATTTTCTGTTCCCCATCCATCTGTCCGGGTTGTGTTTAAAAAGGGTTAATGAGGCACTCTGCTTCATGTGGAGAGGGTGTCTATTCCACAAAAGGAGGAGTCTCTGGGACCCAAATCTGTCCCGCCAACAGTTCCTATTGATGTCACTGACCAGGTTGAGGTCGAGCGTGCGGGTTACTCAAGTGGAGCTTGACTTGCAGATACGCAGCAGTTCCATCAGGGTGATTCTGCGGTTGCTTTTATATCCCAGACAGAGGGTCACCTCTGAGGACTCTGTAGGAGACAGGCTAACGGTCCTGTCCCTCTAGTCAATCAGTGTAGGGTAGATATTTGAGGCCCTGGATTCTCCTGGTTAGGAACCTCTGTGATCTCTCCATTTGCTGTATGTACTTTGTGAGGTACATGCCAAAAGGGCATTGTACTCCATAATTGGTCTTCTAAGGGATCATGATTTGATCTTATACTTATGATTCAAAGCAGTTTGACTCAAAGTAGTTTGGCATGAAGTCCAGGTTAGACAGGATGTACATCACAAAGGAATGTGAACATCTGCTGGATCAGATGGAGACTCGCCCAATGTTATTGGATCGTGCCCCAGTTAGGCTTAGTTTACAATTTCTGGGGTTTGAGATGAGGTTACAACTTTGGAGATTTCAGACAGGCTGGGTAGAACTAAGACAGGAAGGTAAGTTGCTTGTAGATAAATTCAAGGAATTTGTGCTGTATGAAGGATATTGAGGAACCTGATAATGAATGGTGGGATTTGGTTAAGACTCGAGGCAAGAAGCACAAGAACAGGAAAGGATAGACTAGGGAAAATGAAAGATAGAAAAGGATAGTCTGAGAAGGATTAGAGAACTGCTTGACAGAGGAAATTTGTTGACACCAGCCGAATCCCTAGAATTGAGTGAGTTAGACAAAAGATGGAAAAAATTATCAAGAAGTAACACTAAGACCGAAACCAGTAGCAGTTTATGTACAATTTGCAGATACCACCCCAAACATCAGAAATACCTGTAGCGTGAACTTCAACAGCAGAAAATAGTAGCATTTATGAGATGAGACCCACATTGAAATAGCCTAAAAAGAGAAACTACTGTGATAAGGGAGGATAAGTGTTGCAAAGAAGTACATAAGAAGGAGGGAAGTAACACTTGGAAGAGTGAGGTGCAATGCTTCCTGTCAGATTTAGAATTATCTCATCTTACTGAACAAATGGTGAGTGAACTGAGTCCAATGACTGTATAAGAACTTGTTCGATATGGGCTGGCAGCCCCTGTTCAAAACTCTAGGTTTAGCTGTGATCCCATAGAGAGAGAGAGAGGATAGGAATTATTTGGAGAGGCTGACTAATGTCAAAGTATTGCAAAATAACAGTAATATCACAGAACAAGAAGAGGCACAGATGCAGAGTGCTAAAGAGAAAATAAGGCAGTGTCTGGACAATATGCATGAGTTTAGAAAGATTGCTGTTAAGCAGCTGTTGATAAGAACTCCAGGGTGCACAAGTGTTTAGGACAGCAATGTAGGCAACAAAGTAGAAAGGGTTTTTGCCAAACTGAGGGAGCCTATTACAATAAAAATGACCAGATATCCTGTAGAGGTATTGGAACGTTTTGGAGATTTTATGAAAATTTGTATAAAGCAGATAATTGTGAAAATCGAGAAAGATTACAAATGAAAGTATTTATGGACAATTTAATTTTGCCAAAGTTAGAGGTGGATGAGGCTGCACAAGTAATAGTTAAGATAGGAGGAGATGTGATGAGAATGGTGATTTATAATCACCGTTCAGGAATGTCTCCAGGAATAGATGGTATTCCTGTGGAAGTTTGAAAGGTATGAGTGCAAAAACTGATAAAGATCTGTAAGATTTTAACAGTATTTTTAAAACGAGAGGAAGCACCACCATCCTGGAAGATAGCTGTGGTGGCTGTTATACCTGAAGACTGTAAAGACCCATCAGACCCAGCGTCATGTAGACCCATTTCAATTTTAAACCATTATTATAAAGTGTTTGTCTCTTTTAGCTAAAAGAATGGCAAAGGTATTGCCAAAATTGGTAGTTATGGATCAGTTTGATTTTGTGGAGGGGAGGCAAACATTTCACAACATAAAGAGAACAATGATCCAGAGGGAAGCAGAATGCAAGAAAAAAAAACTGTTGCTGTTTGTAGGTGTTGATGCAGAGAAAGCATTTGATTGGGTATGCTAGGATTTTACGAGTAGGGCAATGGAAGCTGTAATAAGGTTAATTAGGAGGATATATGAATGATCGAACATAAGGATATATAAAAGATTGAACTTAATTAAAGTGGGAGAGATTCCCTCTGATAAGTTGTGTTTTTAACAGAGGAGCTGGGCATGGGAGTCCTCTTTCTACTTTATTTGCATGAAATTTAGAACCATTGGCAAAAAAAAAAATAAGGGACTCAGAAATGAAAAGATATAATGATATGGTAATCAAGAAAAGTTAGCCTTATTTGCAGATGATATTTTGTACCTGCTACATCCAGAAAAGGACATTTTAGTGTTGTGAAACATTTTAAAACAGTTTCATATCTTTTCGGGAACATAAAACGAAGGCTGTAGCTGTAAATTATGCATCCGCACATGAATTGGTTCAGCAGTATCCATAATTATGGGGACACCAGATGAAGTAGTTAGGAGCATGGATTTAAAAGGCTTCTGATACAGCAGCTAAGGATATGTGGAAAGAGATTAAACAAAAGATAGTACAAAAACTGAGGAATTGGAAGCTCTTTTTATGGATAAGATACAATCGGTGAAAATATTTTTAGTCCCTTTAGTTTTATGTACAGGTGAGGCATATATATATTTTTTTCAACCAGTGGAGTTGTGGAAAATTAATTCTTTCAACTCCATTAATCTGTGAGGGGAAGAGTTAAGTGGAATAAGTTGATCCTTTTCATTGAGCTAGGTGGTTTAGGATTATCTAATTTGATGGGATATTTTAGATCTACACAGTTAAGATTTGTGTACTTAACACAAGCAGAAGGTTATATTTCAAAATGGAAAATGATGATGAACCAAGGGAGAGTGGGATTTTGGATGCAGATCCTTAAACAGAATGATAACCATACCAAATGTATTAATAAGTAACAGAATGTATTCTAAGAACTAAGCCAACATGAGATATGGATGATGTAGGGGTTCAAAAATGTGCAAGAGGGGGCTGGAATTTACTGGGGAAACTGGCAAAGGAGCTTAGATTTTGGGAGCAAGTACCTAGAAGGGGAAGGTAATAAGAGTGGGATGAGGCCAAGGAGATATTTGTACTGTGGCTAGAGACTGCCGTTCTTACCAGGAACTAATAGAGTATAGGCGAAGAGAAAGAGAGGGGGGAATCTTAATTGAAAGATCTGCTGTGGTGGAGTTTTAGTTGAAGGTAGAACAGAAGCTGCTATTAAAAAGGTATAGTTAGTAGGGCATATAAAATATTGCATGATAACTATAAGCATCAATCGGAGGAGGTTAGAAACTATTTGGAAGAGTGACTGGAAAATCAGTTTACAAGAGAACAATGGGAGGAGGTATAAAGGACCATCAAGTATTCAACAAGATCCAAAAGGCTTAGGATCTTTGCTTGAGAGTGTTTGCACAGGTGTCTTTAAACCCAAGAAGAAAATTTTTCTTCAGGTAGATGTCAAATGTTGGAAGTGTGATGGGGACGAAAGAGGTAATTTGGGAACATATGTTTTTTTTGTTTTTTTTTTTGGGTGGGGGGTGGGGGTTATGTAAATTCCCTACAGAGTACTCTTTCAGAAATATTGGATGAACAAATGTCTGTAGCTATGGGAATGATTTTCTGAGCTGGGGCTTAGTATCTGAATTACCTAGAGATGGTAAGGCCTTATTAAAGTTTAGTTCTGTTGGCTGCAAAAAAACCCACTATTACTGGAAAATGAAAATCAAAGTCTAAGCCAACTATGTGAAGAATTGAATATTATAAAAGAAATAAAAAATAGAAGATGGATTTTTAGAAATGAGAAGGCGCAAGTTATATAGAAATAAATTGGAATTGTAAGAACAGTACATGGAGAATAGTGTTCAGGAAGGGGAGAAGTGAGGTTTAAGGGAGGTCAGAAATTTATGTAGTATTGGATTGATGATGTTGCCATAGAAAGAAAAGAGATATGTATAATGGAAAAAATGTTAATATGGTTTGTTTTCTTTTCTGTTAATATGTGTTTGCCTATGTATTCAACTGATAATTTAAGAAAGATGTTAAAAAATCATGAAGAGAAATTAGTGTTGGTTTATAAAGGGCAGGCAGACACTTGACAACATTTTAGGACAAGTCTAATACATGAAGAAGCACATAAGAGTGAAAGTTTAGTATTGCTTTCCCTAGTTGCAGAGAGAGCTTTTGATAAAGTACACTGGGAGTATGTATGAGAGGTTATAATGAGGTTGCATTTCCCTTGTAGCTTTCTTTTGCTTTTAAAGGAAATCTACTCAGGTTCACAGTGAGAGTAAAAATAAATGCATCTCTGTTGGGAAAGATTTCTATAGGTAAAGGTACAAGACAAAGGTGTCCTCTTTCACATATACTATATGCTTTATATTTGGAGCCTTTAACACAAAAGCTTAGGAAATCTGCAGTTGGGGCCTGACATTCTGGGACACAGAGGAAAACACAGAATTATATGCAGCTGACATTATGCTGTTCTTTACCAACCCAGATAGAAACTTAGTGAAACCCCACAAGATGCTAAATAAATTCTCCAAGATATCAGGTTGCTCTTGTTTGGTTCTTTGTTTTGCAGTCAGTGTAATTATGCCCCCTCTTGACTTTTAATTCAAACATATACTCAGTTATTGGGTCATTATTACCCTTAAATATTCAGGGGTTTGGTGTACTAGAGATGCACCGGGGGAACATGGGGGGAAGGGGGTGTAATGTAGGATAAAGCAGTTGTATAACAGATGGAATCTTGTCCCCAGTGATCTACATTTAGAAAATGCAAGTGATTGAAGATGCTTATAGTACAATTATTTATCTGTGTCTCTTAAGCTTTTTATTTATGAACCAGACAGGAAATTTTGGGACAGGATAAGAAATGTAACCAAGAAATATGTCTGGAACAAGGAACATCAATGAATTCTGTGTTGAGATGACTGCCAATAAAACTGGGATGTTAAGCAGTTCCACATCCACAGGAATTTCATAGTGCAGCACAGTTAAGATTGCTCTGTATACTGTTTTATAAAAAAATCTACCAAAATATTAAAGAATTGATGTCAGGACAGGTGGAGGAGGATAAATTAAGAAAACTGGTGTTTAGGTACAAGCAACACAGTGTAAAACAAAAGACATAAAACTATATGAACTATATCTGAAAGTAACGAATATTCATGAGACACAAAGATATAAGGATTGGAGCTTTTGAGGTGAAACCCATTCGATTGAAGGTATTGCCACATGTAAGAAATTTGGCACCCCTAAACTGTTCCTGTTTTTGTGAGTCCTTTTCCCTAAATCTTGTGGATTAGGGCACCTTGGGATGGACCATGACTGGTGTCAGGGGTACCATTTTGTCCACCATACTCTGGAGCTGGGAGACTGGCACCCCGGTTCTGCCAGGACAAAAAAGATTCAGAGGCAAATCGGTTCACACACCTTTTATACTGCTGACATCACTTAGCCAGAAGGAGAGCATCTGATAAAGCTCTGCGAGAGGGAATACTTTGAAAGACTGACTGACTGGCCTCAGGCTACCTGCATGGCAGAATGTCCCTAGAGTGAAGGCTAAAACAATGTAATTACTCCACTATAAATGTAGATGTTTAGGTTCCTAACACAACTGTACTTAATGCATGTCTTACATATTTGATAGTATCTGTATATATCTAGTTTGCATACCACTTAACTTTTCTAGGTTTGTACTTTTAAGTATTACAAGACTTGGTTGTTTAGTAGGGTGCAAGTAGAAGCCACTTGGTACATTTGTGGTCGTCTATCCATATTTGCTATTTGTATTTTAGTTTTTCTTATGGACGTGATTTAAGTTTTTATCATTTATTTAACCTGAATGTTTATTAATATATTAACTCAATGTTCTTCTCTTGGCTTGACAGATAAAAAGAGCAAATTAGTGTGCATGGTGTTGTGATTATGGCTTTAGATTCCATTCTCGCATACATATGAGAATTCCAGCTGCTGGAAGGATCAAGGGTTGATGGTATTTCAAGTATCCCTTTAACTTCCCAGAGTTCTTGCAATAGTAATCCTGTTAGAAAATTTGCTGTTAGTCATAATTATATGTGCATAATCATACTGTCTGAATTAGCAAAACACGAGTATCACTTCTATTACTTATTCTCTCTCTCTCATCAATTGATTAAGGTTGTAGTTGTATTGAATTTAAGGTCATATTTTTCTGTTATCTTTAGTCTGTACAGCATGTATGGTTTCTTTTCCACAGAGAAAGTATGGTGTTGTTTTGGATGAAATTCGACCAAATGCATCTGCAGAACTCCAGGCAGTCCGAATGTTTGCAGAGTACCTCTCGAGTGAAAGTAAAAGGTACATTTATTTTCTTATTCCTCTTCCTTCATTGTTCAGTTTTATGAAGTTTCAATATATTTTATTATGAAATTGGTTTAGAAAAACAAACAATGGTTGGTTAAAAGGGATGTAAAAGGTGTGCATTTAGTGCATGCCTAAAGTAAGTTTCCCCAAAAAATTGGTGCATAACCAAAAAAAAAACTCTTGTGCTTTGTATGGATCACTATGGTCATATCCTTTTCTAACTCTGCTACAGACAAGGTCTGAGATTTGTCTCTGCAGTCTGTATGGATTCTTCCTGTCGCTGGACATCAGCTTATCTTCCGTAAAAGGAGGTATCTACCTACACTGTCTTCAGTTTGTTCTTGCCACATGTACAAGTAATCATCTGTTCCTTTGTATTTCTGATGACATTGGTTTGACTTGACACTTGGAGCTGGCAAACAACTATCTCATTGTGAACATTTTCTCTCTTTCCACTTACTGTTGTGATACTGCTACAAGTGCTTTTTCTCAGTCTAAGAGGAGGAGTTCTGCAGTTAAGGCATAACTGGGTAGGCCTAGGGGTGTACAGCTGCCCTTGAAAAGGAATCGGAATGCATGTTTGGGTGCCATATCCCCCACAGGGACTTCACTAGGTGTGACCCCCCCCCCCGGTCTGTTCTCATTCTTAGTCCTGTTGTGTGTTTTGTGCTCTATTCTTGGAAAAATAGGTGACCCTTGCTCATCCATATCGGATGCTCCCCCCTTGAAAGTTTTAAAAGATGGAGAAGTGGACCCAGTCAGAATATATATATATATATATATATATATATATATATATATATATATATATATATATATATATATTTCTGCATCTCCTGGGTCTCACGTTTGATTCTGCAGAGGCCTCTGGTGATGCTTTACTTGGAGGTAGGATTTGCCAACCAGTAGCGTGTCTTTGCAAGATGAAAAAGTCTATCCTCAGTTCGTCCAGGTGTAGGTTTCCAGGTATGTGTTACTCACACCAGCTGCATCATCTCTTCTGGTAAAGGTGAAATCCGTGTGGTAGTGGTTAGAGAGAGGATCTGTAACTGTAACTGAAAAGTAGAGATGCGAGATGACTTTGCAAGGACTTCTGGCCACTGAGGCAGCACTTCCACCATTTTGAGGACACTTGACATACAAGTCTAAGATGCCCGAGTTTCCCCCACTCTTCCCTAGGTTCCCTTTCAGGACTGATGAAAGCTGTTTCAGCATGCTCTTCCCTTTTACTCTGAACCTAAATTCAAGGCGCCTCCAGCTGTCCATCTCGAGGTCTGTAGTGCCACAAAAAAGGAAGAGGCAACTCCATCCACGGCAAGAGGTAGTCTTCTCTGATTCAGAAGGGAAAGACAAGAATCTTGTCTACCAGTTAATTATGTCCTGTCTCTATGGCTACAAGCTGTTATGACATAATAAGTTAAGACTTTAATGCAGAGTGTGTGTGCACGTGTATATTACTCGTATACAGTTAAATGTACAAACAAGTTCTCTAGTAATTTTGTTTTTTGGATATCATCATCACATTCAGTTTTCATTCTCCGGTCTTTAATTTCTGTCAGATTTTGTTCCTTTGTACTGTCCAAAACATGTTTGTCAATAAATACAATTACTGCAGTCAAACAAAAGAACCAGCTGAACTGGAATGTCCCAAGTCTCCCTCGCTGTTTATAATGTCCAATAGAAACCATCCCCATCCCTCTATTGAAACGAATAAAAAAATATCAGTCTCTTTAATAATGAATTTTGTATTCGTACAGTTTACTTGCTTATAATGCTATCTTGGATTCTTAATTGTTCTTTGCTTTTACTAATCACCACAAGAGAAAAATCTGATAGGCTGCTGAACACACATGAATATATCTTAATTTTATTTATATTTTCTGATGCATAATGCATCTGTTATTCAGACAGTACCAGCTATAATTTTATTGTGTAGTAAATAGAGTACATGTATCATAAAACTCTGTGAAGTAATTAATGTTTTTTCAGTTTGACATACTATGCAATCCCCATTTATGGTTTATTTGTTAGTTTGGCAGTGATTGTTGATGCAACTATTTTATAATTGTATGTTTATACAGTACTAATAAACTTGCCTCATATCAGATGGTAGGTACTTGTATTCAGTTATCCCTAGTTTGACATTAAGCATGTGAATTCTAATACTGTAATCAAGTGTTCTGTTTAGTCTTTAATCCTGTGTTTTGATTTAATATTGCTCATTAAACAAAAACTATTAAAAGCACATGGTATTTACAACATAACCAGAGATCAGGAATGAATTAATGACCATATTTTATTTTCACTGTATTACAATCTTCACAACTAGAGCAGTGACTTCTAAACTGGAGTCTATTAAGTTGATCTGCGTCTTGGACACGTTGTTCTGTTTACATGTCCTCTTCAAGCTCTGTTTCCATTACAGCATCCCATACAGCCCATTTGTTTGCTGTGAATTTTTTTTCTGATTTCTAATAGTTTTCAGTTTCATGTTTTTAATCTTTGTAACATTTTTTCTTGCCTTTCTTATTGATGCTTTTTGTTTGGTTTTCCATTTTCTAGTTGTCGCTTTTTTAGCCACTCTTAACACTGATGTTATCAGTGCTTTCACCTTTTTTTAGTAAGTATTATTTTACACCATTTTAACAAAAACATTTCTATACTAAAGTTTAATTTCTCTTTCATTTATAAGATTAAGCATATTATTAGAGTTATTTTTGTAGTGATGCAACTCAGTACCTTCTCAAAATATATGCTGCCAGGAACCTCTGTCTGAACCATCACATCTCCAACATATGTCGCTTGGTTGCTGAACCCCCCCCCCCCCGGGTCTCAATCTCAGCATAGTCTTCCTTGAACTCTTGACATTAGGCTTGTTTGCATAGGATTTGACCTATGTATGTATGTTGAGCTAAGTCGAATAACCAGTGTTTTTTCTAGCTTCATCCCATTTTATTAACTCCTTTCCTTTTAATCATTTGCTCCCAAAATCTGTGTTTTGTTGATTCATTTCCAAATGTTCAATGCATTTTTTTCCTGTCTCTTCATCACTGTGTGTGTGTGTGGTGTGTGTGTGTGTGTGTGTGTGTGTGTGTGTGTGTGTGTGTGTGTGTATGATATAAATATATCTGTGTGTGTGTATATAGAGAGTAAGTTATAGTAATTTGTCCCTCTTTCCAAAGTCTAACTTTCTTTAACATAAAGACTTGCTTAATGGTTTCATGTATGTAAGGCTGTACATAATGCCTGTATTTCTTATGTCTCCCCAAATGTCCATGTGTAATCCTGTCATTACCTCTTCAGGCATTTATGTCCATCTTGTGCTTCCATTTGAACATATATTCTTTAACTTGAATCTAATATATTAGTCTAATTTGCTTGGCCTTTTACGGTATACCTCCAACTCTGGAAGTCCGAAACCACTCTCTTCCTTTATCAGTATTTGTTTTTCCCACTGCATGCACACACACTTTTTTGATATCCCAAACAAATTTCCTTTTTCATTTTCTTCTGTATCTGATTTCTTGCTTGATACACGACCTAAATAATAAAGAACCAGTGGGACCAATAGTATCTTAAATGTGGAAACTTACATAGGACTATGTATTTTATTATCGATGCTCATATCTTTTGAACAGTTTCTTCCCACGTTTCTTTAGCTACTTCCTCAACCTCCTGTTTCAACCATATCTGTAAGTGCCTCATCATGACCCCACAAAAAGTGTGTGTTGGGGCATAGTTCATTATAATCTTTTGTTTTAGATTAATTTGCTTTATATTCTGTTATACTGTTAAACATTTCAGTTTATTGAGTTGATGATTGTATAATGTTCTGGACTGATAACATGAGTATTGTGGCATCTGCAAAAAAATGCTACTTCTTATATCCAGTTATGTTTAAGTATAAAATAAAGAATCATGAAAGTGGACAACCCTGCCTAGTTCCAGTAGTAAGGCTAAATACTTTTAACAGCTCACCACCACAATTCACCTTAGCTTAAACTTCTCTGTAATTAATTATTAATGTTGTCCATGTTTGTGTTTGTGGAAACACAAATGCCTCAAGGAATCCCTTAAATTCCCAACTCACTTTTGTCAAATGCTTTTTCAGCATCCAGAACTGTTAACATTTATATATTTCTGTCCAGTGCTTAGTTTTAGATCATAATGGTTCTGTTAATATTAAATGTTTGCCTACCTTCTATAAGCCCACAGTGATCCAGGTTTGTTTGTTTTTAACAGTATCTTTGCAATTCACTTAGCTACACTCATCATAAACTCTTGTAATCATGATTTAGAATCAAAATGGGTCTGTACAATCTTGAATTAAGGTGAACTTTTCCCCAACATTGGTATGTCTACTGATCTGATGTTGTTAACTTCATTCATTCCTTACTGATAGGACTTTGGTTCCGTTCTCGGAACCGACACGGCTGGTACAAAGCTCGTGGCAGCCAAAAACTCTCAGCTAAGACCTACCCACAATGCCCCTCTCATAGTCTCTTCAAATCTCGTTTGCCGTGTTCCTTGTTAGACGTGCCAAGCCTTCTCTCAAGCTAAGTGTAGCTTTTTTTTGTGGTTATTTGTAGTTTTAGCGACATATTAGCCAGTTTTTCTTCTAAGGTTATTTCTTGTTCCTAAATTCTATATTTCCTGACTAAACCCTACCCACTACCTTGGTAGTTCATCTGTACCATCGTTGGTACTACTCCCTCTCCCTACCTTGGTAGGCCCTTCCTTTCCCTTTTTGGTATTTCTTAGTACCATTGCTGGTACTCCTTCCTAGCTATCTGTAAAAAAAAAAAAACTGAGATTTTCGCTATCCCTTTATCTTCTTGCTGTTGTTTGGTCAATGTAGTTTTATGGCTGGATATAGTACTAGTGTGTTATAATGTCGAAATAAGGCTAAGCTTGGGTTCAACCATGTGATAAGTGCGGGCATAAGATGCCCAACTCAGATGGTCACGCCCGGTGTGTTTGTTGTTTGGGCGTTGACCACATTCATGTTTCTTGTGACATTTGTTCTAGCTTCAGCAACCGAACATTGGCTGAATGTAAGGATAAGCTTATTCTGAAGGGTATGCTGAAAACGCCCTTCTCAGAGGCTCTTTCTGGGATGGAGGTCTCATCACCTCCTAAGCATAAGGATGTGAAAAAGCATAAAAAGAAATGGAGTTAACTCTGTTCAGACATCCCTGTCCTCCTCGGAACCGAGATGACACCAGGCTTCTCTCATGCTGTCGGTGCAGACAGCTTCAGCACCAGGGTCCCTGTCTTCTCCCTCGGTGCTGTCCTTGATTATGAGACAGGCCCCTACTACTGTACCAGCATCGGCATCATCCTCCTCGGTGCTGACCTTGATTACGACACAGGTTCCTACCACGGTGCTGACCTCTTACATGGCTCCACCAATAATGACACCTATGGTTCTGAAGATTGAGCACCTTGCCAGAACCAGGTATTCTCCTTCGTATTACTCCTTTTTGGGACAACAATTCAGTCCATTTATTGAGAGACCAGAATCTCTATCAGCAGCTTCCTTCAGATCCACCAGGAGTCTTTTGGAACAAGATGTAGTGAAGGTAGTGGACCAGCTTTTGGTAGTTAGAGGATTACCGACCCCGACTAGGTCTTCCCTCCCTCTGGGAACAGAAGCTCTCACAGCGTATTCACCTGTCTATCCTCCTTCGACCTCCTCCCATGTCTTGGAGACTTCGGTACTGATGTCCCTCCCGGTGCATTCGGTCTTGGCTTTGATAGTAGAGGCTTCCCTGTCGGCACCGATTTACTCTTGGTGCCATGGCTCCTTTGTAAATAGTGCACCGTCGGAGCAGTGATTGGGCTGTTGACACCATGACACTTATGGTCACGGCTCTCCCAGCAGCTACTGGTCCTTTCGGAGCTCCTCCCCTGGAGGGGGGCTCCTCGGGGTGGGGTGTGACCCAGGTTCCGAGGTAGTCCTTCTCTGTTCCGGGATCCCATCCCTCCTCGGGTGGGCCTGCTTTCCTGGTGATGGAGAGGGTTCTCGCTTCAACAGGTTCACAGTTGGCACCATTGGCATCGGAACCAGAACCCCTCTCTAGCATGCAGCTGTCCCAACCTTCTACTCTGGGATCTTGAGCACAGGAGCTGCAAGACCTTTCCTTGAAGGGAACCCTTTCTCAGGAGTCCTCCTCAAAAGACCCCACTGGGGAACCACCCCGAAAGAAACTTTGCAAGAGGAAGAATCTTGATTCCCCTGAGGAATCCATCACCGAAGACACTGATTTTATGATGAGGGAGAAGAGTCCCCACGGTCTCCCCCCAGAAGACGTCTCCTTTGGAGACATTCTCGAGATCCTCAAGCAGAGGGGAGACTGGAAGCTCTCCAACCCTTTGGAGGAATCTGTGTTCTTGCAGGCTTTCTGTGCTCGACCATCTACTTCCTGGGTGACCCCACCTGCAGATGAGCTCATTAAGTGCATTGTGCAGTGTGCCTGGAAGGCCCCGGGCAACATAGAGCCTGTCCCAGGGGGCCAGATAAAATTTTGTCCAGTCCTGAAAACCAACCCAATTGGTCCAAACAGCTGGTATTTGATTCCATGGTCGTGGCGGCAGCCACCAAGAGGGAACTGGCTGAAGATGGTTCCACTGTTCATCCCCCGAACAGGGAGTCTCTGGCTATGGACAGACTGGGGAAGTGTACCTACGCTTCAGCGCCCTTTGCCATTCGGTTGCTGAATTACCTGACACACTTCACTCGCCTCCAAAGAGACCTAATCTCAGGAATGTCTGCCCCTTTAGTGGGGGTACTGCCTGAGGAGGTGCGTGATACTGTTGCCTCCCAGCTAGCTACCCTAGAATTCATCTCAAACTCTTCGATGCGCTTGATTTCTCACACTACCGAGGGGGCAGCTCGAGCAGCCGCATCGGGCATCGTCATGAGACGGCATGCTTGGATGTGTTTGTGACTCTGCGGACTCTTTCAAATCTTCATTTGTCAATGCACCCGTTGACGAATCTTCCGTTTTTGGTCCCAAAGTAAGAGACACACTATCACATAGTGAGAAAGACATAAAGACCTTGTTTGCTGTGGGCATACATTTTTTCCACCCCACCCCCAGAGATCCTACTCCAGGAATCAGGGGGAAGGAAAATTGTGGTTGAAGAAGTCCCAAGGATCTTTTCGTGACACTCGTGATGAGCAATGCCCCTGGGGCAGGGGGGGCAACTCATCTGGAAGATGTCCCTTTCGGAGCAGAGGAGGTCCACGCAACCAGGGTGCTAGAGATTCCATACTACACCAACCAAAAAGAAATAAAACTGAAGACCACAGACGAAGAATCCACTATATTCAATTTATTGTACCTCTAACACTTCGGCAAACGTCTTCAGGGAGTATAAAAAAAACATCATATAACCAACACAGTTTAAATACCCTAATACATCAAACAATTAAACAATCAACATTAATCAATTAGTCAAACATTAAAAAAACATCATCAAATTAAATTAAAAGCCTCCAGTTACATTCTACATTCAGACCCTGAGGAAATTAAAGTGTCATATTTCAGAATAAAAATACTTTCTTTATACAACAACTTCTTTTTATACAAATGATCATAAAATACACCTTTATCAGTATGTTCTAAGGTAGTAGCTTGTAACCCATTAGGGTTAGAATTGTGAGCCAGCATAAAATGTTTAGCCACAGGACTCTTCCCCTATATATATATATATATATATATATATATATATATATATATATATATAAGGTTGCAAGGACATTTTAATGCATAAATAATGCCTTCAGTGTTACAATTTTATATATGTATTATTAACCTCAAATAGATGGCCATTTATATAGTTGAAGGTTGGAACAATAAAATGACATACATTGCAATGACCACAGCGTAAAGTACCTTGCCCCAGCATAGTTCTACATCTTAGTGTCTCAGTAGGATATTTAAATCTGTTATGCACTAAAATGTCTTAAATTTCTACCTCTCCGAAATGAAATACCTAAAGACCTAGAAATTAAATTCTTCAGGTCCACAGATTTAAACAAAAAATTCCAGTAACAATCTCAATTAAAACACTACTGAATACGCTGTAAGTAGAAACAAAATAAACTAATCTTTTCTCTTTATCTGCAACATCTTTCTTGTATCCCTCTATATAATTACCAACTATATGATGTTCATTAATAACCTTATCTATGGCTGTTTGAATCCAGTGTTCATTATAGCCCCTTGATCTAAACATCCTACGTGTAACATTAATTTCTTTATAAAAGTCTATGTCAGTATTGCATAGCCATCTCGGTCTCAAAACATTCCCCATAAGGTAAAGAAACTAAAGTGTAAGCTGGATGACAGCTAGTTCCCATCAAATACGGATTACTATCAGCAAACTTCCTATGCACAGACGTCCATAAAACATTACTATCCTCCAAAATGAGATGTATATCCAAAAAAGTTATATCTCTACCAACCTGTATGCCATCAAAAGACAGTCCAAATCTGTTATTTTGCATAACTTCTGTAAACTGACAAACATAAGACATCCCACCTTTACAAACAAAAAACAAATCTATAAAACGAAAATGATTAACTACATAATTTAAAAAAAAAATCTATGCAATATAAACATTCTAGCTCATACAAACCCATCATCAAGTTGGCATACATGGGGGCAAAAGATGCCCCCATAGCAATACCTTTAATTTGTTTATATATTTGTTCATTAAACATAAAAAAAAATATTTGTTTGATGCATTAGGGTATTTAAACTGTGTTGGTTATATGCTAGAGATTCCTTCTCTGGCTGACCCTTCCAGTGCTCCTGAACAGCAGCCTGATTGCTTTCCTCTGGAAGCAGTCTGGGGTCTATTCTCTCTCCACCTACAGGCCTGGCAACTCATAACAGATGCATGGGTGCAGAGAATAATGTCCAGAGGCTATCCTATCCCATTCAACCTCACTCCCAGACCCGTAAAACGAATATCCAATGTTCCACCCAGTCAGAGGGAGGCTGCAGCCTTAGAAATCAAAAAGCTGCTTAGAAAAAGTCATCAAATCAGTCCCACCAGACCAAGTAGGATCTGGGTTTTACTCGAGGTTCTTTTTAGTGCCAAAAAAGACAGGGGACTGGAGACCAAGCCTGGATCTCAGCCTACTAAACAAATTCATCAAACCTCAAAAATTCCAGATGGTCACGGTGCAGTCCATTCTCCCCTTTCTGGGAAAGGACAACTGGATGTGATCTAGACTTCCAGGACGTGTATTACCACATAAAGATGGACAAAAGCTTCTGGAGATTTCTTCGCTTCCAGCTGGGAGCCAATCCTACCAGTTCAGGGTACTGCTCTTTGGTCTCTCGACAGCCCCCAGAGTGTTTACCAAATGTATGGCAGTTGTAGTATCTCATCTCCGATTACAAGGATTCCAGGTGTTTCCATATGTAGATGTTTGGCTCCTCACCGCCACGACCAGGACCCTTCTCATTTTCAGTCTGTTTTACACTCAAGGTCTTGCTCTTCGCCTAGGTATCACGATCAACATGGAAAAATCAAACGTTTCCAACAAGAACACTGGAATTCATTGGAGCAATCTTCGACAACCTCGTGTCAAGCTTCCCTTCCTCCTCACAGGCATTCAAAAATAAGAAACCAGATTCAAGTTCTCCTTTTGCAGGCATTTTGTACGAGCACGCCTTGTACTACAAGTTTTGGGCTCTTTGGCAGCAACCATTACCCTAGTACCACTGGCAAGGTTGCACATGACACTATTACAGTGGCTCCTTTCATCACAATGGTTCGATCTTAACCCACCCACTCAACCGCATGATGCGCCTTACAAACCTTTGCAAGAAGAAATGCTATGGTGGATGAAGCCAGAAACTAATCTTTGGTGTCAACCGTTCTGTTCCCCCCCCCCCCCCAGCCCAGGGCCACGGTGACCACCGACGCTTCCCTGTTAGGGTGGGGGGGCATTTCCAGGGAAAGACGGTCCAAGGCACCTGGTCCCCCATAGAGGCCAATTTGCACAGAAATGTCCTGGAATTGAGGGCAGTTCTCTTAGCGTTGCAAGTGTTCCACACACCCCTTCTTTCCAGGACCATTGCAATTTAATCAGGCAACGTCAGTCATGTGGTACATCAACAAACAAGGCGGAATCAGGTCTTACCCCCTGTGTCGGGAAGCCATGAGAATATGGCATTGGGCGATTGCTTCCAACTGCTTTCTCATAACAATGCACATTCCTGGGAGTTCCCATCTTATTGCAGACAGTCTGAGCAGGAACATTTTGATGCCTCATGAGTGGTCCCTCGATCTGATAATAACAGCTCAAATCTTCCGCTCCTGGGGCAGGCCTTGCTGCGATCTGTTTGCTTCACCCCTAAACAACAAATGCAGAAGCTACTTTTCCCTGATCCCCCTCAGGGGGAGTTACCGAGGGATGCTGTGACGCACGATTGACCCCCGGGGCCTACTATACGCCTTTCCCCAGTTTCCCCTCATCCCATAATTTTTACAGAAAGCTCAAAGGTTGAGAAGCAAAATGATCCTCATTGTCCCTTATGGGCCCCGTCAAGTCTTGTTCCCATTCCTTTGGCCTCACCTGATTCACAGCCCGTGAATCCTGGATCAATCTCAAGGACTGCTGTCTCATCCTCGGGAACTGATTCACCCCAATCTCCACAGCCTCAAGCTCACAACTTGGTTTCTCCACTTCCAATGATTGCCAGGCTACCTGATATTTCATCCCCTGTTTGCAAGATCCTTCTGGCTTCGCACAAACCATCCACCAGAAAAATTTATTTCATTAAGTGGACTAGGTTCTCTAGATGGGCCAAAGAACATAACATGGACCCTTTTCTATGCCTATTCAGAAGATCCTACAATATCTCATTGCCCTGTTGCATGCAGGAGCTTCAGCATTGACAGTTAGTGCATTTAGCAGCTATTGCAAATTTTCACAGTGGAATTGACTATTCATCTGTTATGTCACACCAACTGTGCAAAACCTTCATGAAAGGAGTATTACATATTAAACCTCCCGTCAAGCCTCCTATAGAGCCATGGGACTTGACTTTGGTGCTTCAGTCGTTAACAAGTCCTCCTTTCGAGCCTTCTAACTCCCATGATATAAAATTTTTGTCTTGGAAAACTCTGCTTCTAGTAGCCCTTACCTCTGTGAGAAGAGTATCAGAGTTGCAGGCCTTGATTGTCAAGAGACCATACTTAATTTTCCATAGGGAAAGAGTTTCTCTACGTAATGACCCATCTTTTTTGCCCAAGGTAATTTCTATTTTTTTTTTTTTTATCCAATCTATTGATCTACTGGTTTTCTTTTCCCACCATTCAACTAGAGGGGAATACCTTCTGCATACCCTCAATGTTCATAGGCACTTTGTTTTTACTTGGACATAACTAAATCTTTCAGAAAAACAGATAAATTGTTTGTAGCCTTTGCAGGACACAGAATGGGTAAGCCTGTTTCCAAAATCACAAATCACTTTATCATCTTGGCTCAGAAATGCCATTACTTTCATCTGTCATCAAAACAAAGTGTCCTTGCCTTCCAAAGTAAAAGCTCACTTTACTAGATCGATAGCTACCTCAGTGGCCTTTCATTCCAGAGCCTCTATGGATGATATCTGCGCAGCAGCCCCTTGGGCAAGACGACCTACCTTTAATCACTCATTACAAATTGGATCTCGTCTCCAGGGGATGAGCATCTTTTGGTTCTGTGGTGCTCAGGAATGTCCTTCCTTAGGGCCACCCAGGACACGAGTAGCTGGGGACTCGGTCCTATCAGTAAGGAATGAATGAAGATTTACAACATCAGATAAAGAAGTTATGTCTTACCATAACGTTCCATCTGTGTTGTAGATCTTCTTTCATTACTTCCAGCCCTCCTTCCCCTTGCCTGGACTCCTGGTGAACTTTAGGATCTCCTTGTTAGTTAGGGTATCTGCTTGGACAGAGCCTCCTACTATCACTGTTCTTCTTCCTATACTATAAGGGTGGGCAAACTCTATCTGAAGACTATGAGAAGGGCATTGTGGGTAGGTCTTAGCTGAGAGTTTTTGGCTGGTGCGAGCTTTGTACCAGCCGTGTCGGTTCCGAGGATGGAACCGAAGTCCTATCAGTAATGAATGAAAGAAGCTCTACAACACAGATGGAACGTTATGGTAAGCCATAACTTCTTTTTATTACTCCTTTCCAAGTCAAGGGCACATCCCCACCCAAATAAAATGTACTAGCTAAACCAAAAAAAAACAAATAGTTATGTGGTCACAATGAAGGACAAAACTTAACTTCATGAATAACCAACACTTCAAAAGACTCACTGAAGGAGGACTAGTTTAATAATTTTACTGCTTTCATCCACTTCAGGACTTCCTCAGAATATCTAAACCTAACCTATGCATCTCTTTTTTATATATTCCAACATCTTAATTCACTTAAATCAAAGACATCATAATAAGCAATTCATTAACTAATTAAAGTTAAATATATTCTAATTTTCTAAAAAAAAATTAAATATCCTGGTATTAATGATGCTTTTAATATTATCAGCCTACAGCCTAAGCTACCAGAAAGGTTCCTTTCTTTCGAACATTTTTTATAATTATCACCCGTACTATCCATAAGTACCTGTTCCAGTATTATGAAGTAAAGTTATTTTAAAAGAACCACACACCTGTGAGTATCTATACAAATCATTATTGTTATCCTTAACTTTATTTGCATACAAATGATCTTTTATAGAATTTATGCAGTCATCCCAACATAAAATGCTTCACAAAAAGAAGAAACATCAATGTATACTAACCTCCTAGAATTACAGTCATAATGGCTATTTATTCTTATTGACTTCTCAAAATGTGTAATACTAGCTAGACGTTTATCTTCTGTTCTAACAGTTCTATTGAAATTCCATCACTACTAAGGTGTTTCTTTGTGTTCTAGTTTCTCATTGGCTTTTTTTTTTTTTAATTTCCTTTATTTTTAAGTTTGTTCTTCCTACTTATATTAACCGAGGAAGTTGCAATTATCCCAGATGTATTGTATTCTAACTGCTCTTGCTTGGCTGTATTAGTGCTTTTATTGTTTGCACGTGTTTAAAAAAAATTGTGTACAAAAAAGCTAGATTGTCAAGTCCTTTTAGAAGAGTTAAAACAGCACTGTTAAGCTTTGACAGATGACTAGAGTTCACAAAACTGTACTTAACAGCAGGGCAAAACAGGAAACATTAGCTGAAGTCCAAAAGTGGAACAATTATTGAAGTCAGTGTAGTATTTTTAATTAAAATACTTTATACTGAGGAATAACAGATGTTCATCGTGTTACACTGCTGCAGTCATTACACTTGGGTTATCCTGCTGTCAGGCGGTCCCGCCGTCAGCCTGAGTTCCAAAGTCTTGGTCCGGCGTCGGTTGCTGTCGCCTCTTCCCTGACGTCAGTGCGACAGGGGTATATTAGATGCAGCCGATGCCATTTTCTTCAGTCTTTCTTGCCGCGCGGTGCCCGAAGCAAAAGCAGTTCGCAAGTGCCGGTTGGCCGACTCCTGAGATTTCCATTCCGAATCCAGAACCAAAGTCTTCTACAAAGCTAAGTATCCCGTTGGGGAAACTTTTTTTTGCCTTAGACCGATGTCAGTAAAAGTCAATAACTATTTCTTGTGGGAAGCAAATACCTCATAAGGATTTCCATGCCTAGGCCCAGACCACGACGTTACAGGTTGTCGGTTTTGTGCTAGGTTTAACAAGCGCACTATTAAATGTCTGATTTTGCCCGACATTATTTTGGCAGAAAATTCAATTACACCATGCCGTCGGAACTACCAATGACCGGACTTCACAAAAAGCGCAAAGACAAGGACAGGCATCCGAGGCCCAAATCTGACGAAACCTCTTCTAGGCTAGTCGCCGGTTCTCCGGTTGTCAGCAAAGTGCCTTCGCAGCGCCGTTGACAACCGCATCTTTTGAACCTCAGGCCGCTTCTGACTCCCACGTGGAGACAGCTGGGCCTTCGGATGCACCAGATTTACAGCCTACCGAGACTTGGGGATCTGGAATAGCTGAACAACCAGTAGCTTCAGAGGGTGTTTTCCGACCTACTCAGTTAACCATTAAATCTTCTGCAAAATCTAAAACTCCCTTAAAAACAAAGAAACAAGCTCAACCTTCATCAGGATAGGCCTCCATGCCTAAGAGACAAATGCTCAAAATGGCCGAAGACTTAATCACTCTGATCAGGGGGTCCCACCCCCCTCCTGATAAAAGGCCTAGACAGGATGCAGATTATGACTCCTCCGACCAGGTATCCATCTCCTCTGATTCGTCCTCAGACCTAGGATATTCTTTACCCCCTTATGAGGATTCTGATGCTGAGGAATCTATTCCTTCAGCCTCTCCGCCAGAGGACTACTCCTTTGGGGAAACCTTGCATACCATGAGGGAGCATTTCCATTGGGAGGGCCAGGGATATTCAGATTCCAAGAAAAGGCTCAGATATTTCCTTTTATTGCCACAACACAGACCCCTTGCTATTCCGCCAGTGTTCGATATTGAGAATGATGTGTACTCTGAATCCAGCTTAAATCCTGATTCCTTACCTCCTGCCCCAGTAAAGCCAGACAGAAATATTACAGAGTCCCTGACTCTCATAAATTTCTTTATAAAAGCCCTACTGCTGATCATGAAACTATTTATTTCTCAGGGCCCCAAAGGGGTAAAGGCCTCCACAGCAAAGAACCCACTCCCCTCTGACAGAGATTCCAGAGCATTAGACAGATGGGGAAAGAAAGTATATAGATCTGCAACCTTAGCAATTAGGGCCTTAAACTGCCAGTTTCACATGCTAAAATGTCAGCAATATTTGATGTCTCAGTTGAAACAAAAAATGCATCCAAATTCTGATCCTCCTAATTATAAAGAAATGCAGGATTTATTACATGCAGCTGAACAAGTGGGAAAACATACTTTGCAATGTGGTTTTGATTCATTAGAAGCCTCCTGTAGATCAGCAGTTACAGGCTCTGTCATTAGAAGACATGCTTTGTTAAAAGAGCAGACGTTACTAGAGCACGTTAAAGCAAAATTATTGGATGCACCATTGCAACAGGATGTTTTATTTGAAGTTAAGGCCGAAGAGGTATCAAAGAAAATGGAGGATAAGGCAAAATCTATGCAAGCAGTGAAGGATTTTTTACAGGTTCAGCCTCCTCGCTTTAGCAGAAATTGGCCAGCAAAGAATTGGTCCTTTCCAGCTACGGACAGACCTCAGAGGGGCAGATGCAGACGTCCAAGAGGTAGAGGTCAACCACAAGGTCCATACAGGCCTCGACAATGGGGTGCTTCAACCCAAAAAGAAGGGTAAGTCAGGCCTCAACCTTACAAAAATCAGCCCCAATAACTTCCCCCTACAGCTGCCAAACAATTCCCTCTTGGCAGCCCCTTTGGGAGGAAAACTGACATTTTTTTCTGTCACATTTGGCATATGATCACCAAAGACAAATGGGTTCTCAACATTGTATCTCAAGTTTACAGATTCCACTTTCACGCACTGCCAAGACTGAAAGGAATGCCAAATGTGCCACCACATCAATGGGCAGAGGCTCAAAGACAAATCACAGCACTCATGGACATGAGAGCTATTCAGAAGGTACCAACACAGGAGCAAGGCCAAGGATTTTACTCAAGACTCTTTCTGGTTCCCAGAAAGGACAAAGCCTTGTGTCCCATTCTGGATCTTTCTTCTCTAAATACTTATCTGGATGTCCCAAAATTCAAAATGTTGACACTAAACAGCTACTTCCCATGCTACCCAAGAAAGCTTGGCTCGTTAGTTTGGACCTCTAAGAGGCATACCTGCATGTCCCTATCAGACAAAACTGCAGAAGATACGTCAGATTCATAGCTGGTTCAATGCACTACCACTTCTCTGCACTGCCGTTTGGCTTATCTACTGTGTCCAGAGTCTTCACCAAGTGCCTGGCACCAGTGATTGCATTTTGCAGACAAAAAGGAATTCAAATTTATCCGTACCTGGACAACTACCTGATTCAAGCAGAGAGCAAGGACATTCTTCTAAAGCATCTGGCGTTTTTAAAAAGGTTATTAAGTTGCCTAGGGTACACAGTAAACGAAAAGAAGTCAAAACTAGTGCCCTCACAAGAGAATTTTCCTGGGTGCCAGCTTGAATACAACAGCCCAGATGGCTTATCTCACGCCAGACTAGCAAGGACAACTGACTCAATATTTTCGATTGATGGCAACAAAGACCCAACTCCCTGCAAGAAAAATTCTGCAGGCCTTGGGTTATATGGCATCTTGCATACTACTAATTCCAGATGCCAGACTGCATATGAGGAAACTACAATGATAACTAAAGAGTGTCTGGTGTCAACACTGTCAAAGTTTGGAAACAGTAATACGACTAATTCCTTGCCTTCAACAGGAGTTTCAATGGTGGGCTCAAGCATATCACCTCAACAAGGGACAGCCTTTCACTCAACCCACAGCCAGGCAAACACTGACAACAGTTGCATCGGATTACGCCTGAGGAACACACATGGCAGGAAAATGTATTCAGGGCAAGTGGACCGCAGAGCAAAGGCATCTTCACATCAATCAAAAAGACACGCTAGCTGTACAAAATGCCCTCATAGCTTTCAAGGACCTTCTGCATCCATGACAACTACTACTAAAAACAGACCACAGTTATGTGGTACATAAACGAGCAAGGGGGCACTCATTCTTATCCCCACTGCAAACAGGCCATGACCTTGTGGAACACAGCTCTAACCTATAGAGTACATCTGCAAGCACAATTCCTGCCAGGAAAGAAAAACACACTGGCAGACGTCTTAAGCAGAAACATCATGGACCCGCACGAGTGGAAAATACATCCACATATATTCAGAATGATAACTCAAAAATGGTGGAGCCCGGACATAGATCTGTTTGCATCCCCAATGAACTGCCAGCTACAGAAATTCTGCACAAGGACTTACCACCCACAAGCATGGAAAGTGGATGCCCTCTCATTCAGCTGGAAAAACCTACAAGTATATGCTTTCCCACCACTACCTCTCCTTCCAAAGGTACTCCATAAAAGCCAGGCAAGAAAAAACAAAGATGATTCTAATTGCCCCAGACTGGCCACGCCAGCACTTGTACCCAATCTTGAAGAACTTGGCACAAGGTCCTCCCTGGATTTGGCCTCCAATACCACATCTTCTGACCCAGCTCAACAATCAGATACTTCACAGCCAACTAAAGACTTTAAATCTGGCTGCATGGCAGATCCCTTAGTCAAGCAAGCACTGCCTCTCTCCAAAGCTGTAATGGATGTCATTCTGGAGGCCAGAAGGCCTAGCACCAGGAAAGCCTATTCGGATAAATGGAAGAGATTCTGTGCCTGGAACCAGGCTCACAGCCTTGACCCACTTGTCCCACATATCCCTCAGATACTACAATATTTAACTGAGATGCTGGACAAAGGCCTCTCCTTTTCATCCATCAAGATCCACGCCTCTGCCATCTCAGCTTATTACAACACAAATCCACCCATTTTTTCTAATCCTTTGCTAAAACAGTACTTCAGAGGGGCTAAAAACATAAGACTGCCCCGTAGAGCACCAGCACCAACTTGGGACCTCAGCTTCGTGTTGGAAAAATTAACTTTACCTCCTTTTGAGCCAGCTAACTCAGCAGATTTAAAATATGTCTCTTGGAAAACTGCTCTGCTCCTGGCAATTACCTCAGCACGAAGAGTTTCAGAATTACAGGCACTAATGGCAGTGGAACCATTCATCATTTTCCACCAAGACAGGGTGTCTTTAAGAACAAACCCTACTTTTATACCAAATGTGGTATCAAGTGTGGCTCTAAACCAGACTATCCACTTGCCAACTTTTTACCCAAACCCAGAATAAAGGGGAGAGACTTCTGCATTCTTTGGACATACGCAGGCAGCTACGCTTCTACTTGGACAAAACCAAAGCTTTCAGGAAAACTGAGCAATTGTTTGTAGCATATGCTGCTGGATCTCAGGGAAAAGCCATTTCAAAACAGACCATTTCAAAATGGGTAGGACACCGTATACGTTTCTGCTATACACACCATGGGAAACCTGTACCTAACAACATTAGGCCTCATTCCACCAGGGCAACAGCCACTTCAACTGCCTACCTCAGAGGAGTACCTACCAAGGACATTTTGAAAGCAGCAACTTGGTGTTCTGTACATACCTTTACCAAGCATTACCATCCGCCTCTTTACTCTGAATCCAGAGCTGGCTTTGCCACTGCAGTGCTGCAGGGCCTTATAGCCACCCCTAATGCCTTATAGAACCAGCCACCCTACCTCAGCTTTGGGATTCTACCCAAGTGTAATGACTGCAGCAGTGTAACACGATGAACATAGTACAGTTTTGTACCTACCATAAATGTAGATGTTAGAGTGTATACACTGCTGCAGTCCAGGTTACCCTCCCTCCTTCCCCTCTTACTTGCTGGTACGTACCTAAGCTTTCTACCCTTAACTACCTATGGGGAGTATTTGCTGGAAACTGAAAGTTCTTTTTACTACTTTTCATATGTATGTGTTATTAGCAATTTACATTGCCTACCTTTTGGGGGGCACCTAACATCTGGGGCAAGAAAAACTGAAGAAAATGGCGTCTGCTGCATCTAATATACCCCTGTCACACCTGATGTCAGGGAAGAGGCGACAGCAGCCGACGCCGGACCAAGACTTTGAACTCGGGCCGACTGTGGGACTGCCTGATGGCAGGATAACCCAAGTGTAATGACTGCAGCAGTGTATACACTCGAACATCTACATTTATGGTAGGTACAAAACTGTACTGTTTCCATTGTGTGTCTGTTTCTAAACTGTTCCACTGTTAATCTCTTCAAATCTTTTTCAGAGATGCTATTGTTGCTGAGCTGGATAAGAAAATGGCAAAAAGCATGGACGTCACCAATACAACCTTCTTGTTGATGGCTGCTTCCATTTACTTTCATGATGACAATATTGATGCTGCTTTGCGAACACTGCATCAGGGTGAAAGTCTGGAGTGGTGAGTGGCATTTAGATTTCTCAGTATGTGATACGAGAACACATTGAAATGAAAATCTTTGCACTCACAATGTACTTTGTATAATAGGGATGTTAGATGGTGTTTTGTAGTTCTAACTGAATACATTTGTTCACTATATGCTTCATTCTCAGCTGTAGACCATTTAAATATAATACAGGGTTTTGTCCTGTTAAATTGAACAAAATGTTCAACAAGTGAAACACTTTTTTTAAAAAGGAGTTCTACAAAGTAAACCTAGTTAGAATAAAGTGATTTGTTTTAAAACATCTTAAATGCACGCCATGCATAAAATGCAGTTTTTCTTCTTCAGTGTTTGCGTGAGTGAGTGTGCCTTCTTTGAAGGTTGGGCTCTGGGCTGGCAACTCGACACCATAAAAATCCACTTCCAATCCTAAGCGGACCAGTGATCCGCTGTGGCGACCCCTAACCGGGAAAAGCCGAATGACATTACTTTAGGGTTTGTGGGTAGCAGAAACCATTAATTGGAAGACCTGTAGGACTTTGCTCCAAAACTGAATGTTCTTTATGTTTCACTTTGTTAAACAATGCACTTCGATCAGAATGCTACTTAGTAATGTCAAACAGTACGGGTGCTGTAGAGCAGAAATATGTAGTAAAAATAAACTACCAGCAAGACTGGGAACAACAAAAAACTTTTGTACAAGGAAACTCTTTTTTTATATTAAAATACAGCACCTTAGCCTCTGGTGGCATTAATGTAGAATGCAACTGGAAAGTTTTTATTTAAATTCTTTTAAGTGTTTTAATTGATTAATTTTATTGTATAAATATGTGTTGCAATTTTTTCTGTTTGTATTCTCCTTGGAAGGCTATTGCCGAGGAGCTAGAGGTTGTATTAATTTTTACAGTGGTGGATCCTGGTCTTGTTGGTCGTTTTTTATTTTTCATTCTTTTTTTTTTTTTTGTTTTATTTGTTGTGCAGAAATATGTAGTAGCTGGATCAGGATTTAAGAAAAAGAAATCTGATTTTAACTCTGTGGCTTCACAATGATCAGTTCTTCATGTTACACGCGAGGTCTGTGTGTGTCTGTGTGTGTCTGTGTGTGTCTGTGTGTGTCTGTGTGTGTCTGTGTGTGTCTGTGTGTGTCTGTGTGTGTCTGTGTGTGTCTGTGTGTGTCTGTGTGTGTCTGTGTGTGTCTGTGTGTGTCTGTGTGTGTCTGTGTGTGTCTGTGTGTGTCTGTGTGTGTCTGTGTGTGTCTGTGTCTGTGTGTCTGTGTCTGTGTGTCTGTGTCTGTGTGTCTGTGTCTGTGTGTCTGTGTCTGTGTGTCTGTGTCTGTGTGTCTGTGTCTGTGTCTGTGTGCGTGTGTCTGTGTGCGTGTGTCTGTGTGCGTGTGTCTGTGTGCGTGTGTCTGTGTCTGTGTGTGCGTGTGTCTGTGTCTGTGTGCGTGTGTCTGTGTGTGTGTGTGTGTGTGTGTGATTATGTTGTAGTTTTAACCTACATACCTGATGTGCACAACATTTTAAAGTAAAGTGGTAAATAGTACTGCCACATAGGCATACTGCTGCCCCAATATAAATGTCATGCCCTCAGCTGATGCATTATTGAAGACAAATACTCATGCTGTTTACATAAAAAAAAAAAAAAGTGTCTGTTTGTCTGTGTGTATATACACCAGAACAGTTTTGGACTACAAATTAATTTTAGATGGAAAAGATAGCAGATGAACATGAAATTTCTAGAGCATGTGGATACTTCAAAATGGATAGTGAAACTAAAACCATCCGTGGTGGTAGAGGAATACAAATAAGTTCATTAAAGTTGACCGTGTCTAAGATTAGCATGGATGGTATTGCTGTGTAGTACCAGGAGGTTGGGTAGTAAAATGGTTAACTGCAGGCCTGCAGTTTTTAAGAATGGGGAACATTACACAGTAGTTTATGCTCCCCAAGCCACTAAACAAGCCTTCCCAGATGTTCATCGTGTGACACTGCTGCAGTCATTACACTCTGGTTATCCTGCCGTCAGGCGGTCCCTAGTCAGCCTGAGTTCCAAAGTTTTGGTCCGGCGTCGGTTGCTGTTGTGTCTTCCCTGATGTCAGTGCGCCAGGGGGATATAAGATGCAGCTGACGCCATTTTCTTCAGTCTTCCTTGCCGCGCAGTGCCCGAAGCAAAAGCAGTTCGCCGGTGCCGGTCGGCTGACTCCTGAGATTTTCATTCCGAATCCAGAACCGAAGTCTTCTAAAAAGCGAAGTACCCCGTTGGGGAACCTTTTTCTTGCCTTAGACCGATGTCCGTAAAAGTTAATTGTATTTCTTGTGGGAAGCAAATACCTCATAAGGATTTCCACTCCTACTGTATCCCATGCCTAGGCCCAGACCATGACGTCACTGGTTGTCGGTTTTGTGCTAGGTTTAACAAGCGCACTATTAAACGTCAGTTTGATTTTGCCCGACTTTATTTTGGCAGAAAATTTAATTACACCATGCCATCGGATCTTCCAACGACCGGAATCCATAAAAAGCGCAAGGACAAGGACAGGCATCCGAGGCCCAAGACTGACGACGAGGCCTCTTCTAGGCTGGTCGCCGGTTCTCCGGTTTTCAGCGAGGCACCTATGCAGCCCCTGACTATCGCTTCTACAGAACCACAGACCACCTCCGACTCCCACGTGGAGCTGGCTGGGCCTTCGGATGCTCTTGTTATTCAGTTTACTGAACTTAATCCTACAGAGGGAACCGAAGTAGCTGAACAATCCACAGCTTCAGAGGGTGTTTTCAGACCTACCCAATTATCTATTAAACCCTCTGTTAAAACTAAGCCTCCCTTAAAAGCAAAGAAACAGACAGCAATCTCCAGGGTAGGCTTCCATGCCTAAGAAACAAATGCTAAAAATGGTCGAAGACCTTATCACCCTAATCAGAGGGTCCCAACCCCCTCCAGATAAAAGGCCCAGACAAGATGCAGACTATGAATCTTCAGACCAGGTGTCCATTTCCTCTGACTCATCCTCAGACCCAGGGTATTCCTTACCCCCTTATGAGGATTCCGATGCTGAGGAATCTATTCCATCAGCCTCTCCACCTGAGGACTACTCCTTTGGGGAGACCTTACATTCCATGAGGGAGCATTTCCACTGGGAAGGCCAGGATTATTCAGAATCCAAGAAAAGGCTCAGGGATTTCCTCTTATTGCCTCAACACAGACCCCTTGCTATTCCGCCTGTGTTAGATATTGTGGATGATGTATATACTGAATCCAGCTTAAACCCTGACTCCTTACCACCAGCCCCAATTAAGCCGGATAGATATTAGAGTCCCTGACTCTCACAAATTTCTGTACAAAAGCCCTATTGCAGACCCTGAAACTATTTCTCAGGGTCCCAAAGGGGTTAAGGCCTCATCAGCTAAAAACCCAGTCCCCTCTGACAGAGATTCCAGAGCATTAGACAGATGGGGCAAGAAAGTTTATACATCTGCAACGTTAGCCATGAGAGCCTTGAATTGCCAGTTTCACATGCTAAAATATCAGCAATTTTTACTGTCTCAGTTGAAACAAAAGATGCTTCCAGATACAGATCCTCCTAATTTGAAAGGAATGCAGGATTTATTGCATGCAGCTGAACAAGTGGGAAAACATACTTTGCAATGTGGTTTTGATTCCTTAGAGGCCTCCTGTAGAGCAGCAGTTACAGGCTCTGTCATTAGAAGGCATGCTTGGTTAAAAGAACATACGCTACCAGATCATGTTAAAGCCAAATTACTGGATGCACCTTTGCAGCGGGATGTGTTGCTTGAGGTTAAGGGAGAGGAGGTATTAAAAAAGATTGAGGATAAGGCAAAATCTATGCAAATGGTCAAAGATTTCTTACAGGTTCAACCTCCTCGTTTTAGCAGAAATTGGCCAACAAAAAATTGGTCCTTTCCAGCCACATACAGACCTCAAAGGGGCAGATATAGACGCCCATGAGGTAGAAGTCAGACACAAGGCCCTTATAGACCTCAACAATGGGGTACACCAGGCCAGAAAGCAGGGGAAGACAGGACCCAACCTTATAAAAAACAGTCTCAATGACTTCCCACTACGACTGCCAAACAGCTCTCTCTTGGCAGCTCCCTTAGGAGGAAAAACTGGCTATTTTCTGTCACAATTGGCATTGCATCACCAAAGACAAATGGGTTCTCAACATCCTATCTCAAGGTTACAGGTTTCACTACCACACTCTTCCAAGGTTAAAAGGAATGCCAAATCTGCCACCAAATCAATGGACAGAGGCTCAAAAACAAATTACAGCACTCATGGATATGAGCGCTATTCAGAAGGTACCACCACAAGAGCGAGGCCAAGGATTTTACTCAAGACTCTTTCTGGTTCCCAGAAAAGACAAAGCCTGGAGACCCATTCTGGACCTTTCTTCTCTGAACACTTATGTTCCGAAATTCAAAATGTTGACACTACAGCAGCTTCTTCCCATGCTGGGCAAGAAAGCTTGGCTCGTGACTTTGGACCTCAAAGAGGCATACCTGCATATCCCTGTCAGACAAAACTGCAGAAAGATACGTCAGATTTCTAGCAGGTTCAATGCACTATCAATTCTCTGCACTGCCCTTTGGCTTATCTACTGCGCCCAGAGTCCTCACAAAGTGCCTGGCACCAGTAATTGCCTTTTGCAGGCAAAAATGAATTCAAATTTACCCATACCTGGACGACTGCCTAATCCAAGCAGAGAGCAAAGACATTCTTCTAAAGCATGTGGCGTACATAAAAAAGTTATTAGGTTGCCTGGGGTACAAAGTAAACGAAAAGAAATCAAAACTAGTGCCCTCACAACAGATAATATTCCTGGGTGCCAGCTTAAACACAACGGCCCAGATGGCTTATCTCACGCCAGACAAGGACAGCTGACTCCATTTTCTTTTAATGGCAACAAAGACCCAGCTACCTGCAAGAAAAATTCTGCAGGCTTTGGGCTACATGGCATCTTGCATACTACTAATTTCATAAACCATATTGCATATGAGGAAACTACTATGGTACCTAAAGAGTGTATGGTCTCAACACTGTCAAGATCTGGAAACAGTTATACCACTAATTCCTTGCCTTCAACAGGAATTTCAGTGGTGGGCCCAAGCTTGTCACCTCAACAAGGGACAGCAGTTTACTCAACCCACAGCCAGGCAAACACTAACAGATGCATCTGATTATGCCTGCGGAGCACACATGGCAGGAAAATGTATTCAGGGTGAGTGGCCCGCAGAACAAAGACCTCTCCACATCAATCAAAAAGAGATGCTAGCTGTGCAAATTGCAATTATAGCTTTCAAGGATCTGCTACATCCAGGACAACTACTACTGAAGACAGACAACACCACAGTTATGTGGTACATAAACAAGCAAGGGGGAACACACACCTACCCCCTCTGCAGACAAGCCATGACCTTGTGGAACACAGCTTTAAACTACCAAGTTCATCTGCAGGCACAATTCCTGACAGGGGAGAAAACCACACTGGCAGACGACCTAAGCAGAAATATCATGGATCCTCACAAATGGCAATTGAGTCCAAAAATGTTCAGAATGATAGCACAAAAATGGGGGAACCCAGACATAGATCTGTTTGCATCCCCAATGAACTGCCAACTACAGAAATTTTGCACAAGGAGCTACCATCCACAAGCATGGAAAGTGGATGCCCCCTCATTCAGCTGGAAAAACCTACAAGTATACGCTTTCCCTCCTTTACCTCTCCTTCCAAAGGTACTCATAAAAGCCAGGCAGGAAGAGCCAAAGATGATCCTGATTGCACCAGACTGGCCACGCCAGCACTGGTATCCAGTCTTAAAGAACTTAGCACAAGAACCACCCTGGATTTTGCCACAAATCCCACAGCTGTTAACACAACACAACAATCGGATACTTCACAGCCAGCTAAAGACCTTAAATCTAGCTGCATGGAAAATTCCTTAACCAAGCAAGCATTGCCTCTCTCCAAAGTTGCTATGAATGTCATTCTGGAGGCCAGAAGGCTTAGCACCAGGAAAGCCTACTTGGATAAATGGAAGAGATTCTGTGCCTGGAACCAGGCACGCAGCCTTGACCCTCTTGTCCCAAACTTTCCTCAGATACTTCAATACTTAACTGCGATGCTGGACAAGGGCCTCTCCTTCTCATCCATAAAGATTCATGCCTCAGCCATTTCTGCTCATTACAACACTGATCCACCAATTTTTTCACATCCTTTGCTCAAACAGTACCTCAGAGGGGCTAAAAACATGAGACCACCCTGCAGAGCACCTATATCAACTTGGGACCTCAACTTTGTTTTGGAAAAATTAACTTTACCTCCTTTTGAGCCAGCTAACACAGCAGAATTAAAATACCTCTCGTGGAAGACTGCTCTGCTACTGGCAATAACATCAGCAAGAAGAGTTTCAGAATTACAGGCACTAATGGCACTGGAACCTTTCCTCATCTTCCACCAGGACAGGGTATCCTTAAGAACTAACCCTACGTTTATGTCAAAGGTAGTATCAAGTGTGGCTCTAAACCAAACCATTCACTTGCCAACCTTTTATCCTAAACCACAGAAAAAAGGAGAGAGACTTCTACATTCCTTGGACATTCACAGACAGTTACGCTTCTACTTGGACAAAACCAAAGCTTTCAGAAAATCTGAGCAATTATTGGTAGCATACGCTGCAGGAGTACAGGGAAAAGCCAATTCAAAGCAGACTATTTCAAAGTGGATAGCTCACTGTATACGTTTTTGCTATACACACCATGGGAAACCTGTACCTAGCAACATTAGATCTCACTCCACCAGGGCAACAGCCACTTTAACTGCCTACCTCAGGGGAGTGCCTACCAAGGATATTTTAGAAGCAGCAACATGGAGTTCTGTACATACCTTCACCAAACATTACCATTTGCCTTTATATTCCAAAGCCAGAGCAGGCTTTACCACTGCTGTGCTGCAGGGCCTTATAGCCACCCCTAATGCCTTATAGAGCCATCCACCCTACCTCAGCTTTGGGATTCCACCCAAGTGTAATGACTGCAGCAGTATCACACGATGAACATAGTACAGTTTTGTACCTACCATAAATGTAGATGTTCGAGTGTAGACACTGCTGCAGTCCAGGTTACCCTCCCTCCTGCCCCTCTTCTTTTCTGGTACATACCTAGGTCTTCTACCCTTATTTCCTAAAGAGAGTTTTTGCTGGTAATTAAAAATGGTTATTTGCTTTTCTATTATATATAGTTTACTAGCAATTTGAAAGGCCTACCTATTTGGGGGCAAATGACATGTGGGGCAAGAAAAACCTGAAGAAAATGGCGTTGGCTGCATCTTATATCCCCCTGGCGCACTGTCATCAGGGAAGACGTGACAGCAACTGACGCCGGACCAAGACACTGGAACTCAGGCCGACTAGGGACCACCTGACGGCAGGATAACCAGAGTGTAATGACTGCAGCAGTGTCTACACTCGAACATCTACATTTATGGTAGGTACAAAACTGTACTTTTTTCATCCCTCTTAATTTAGGCAATCCCATTACTCCGTAGAAGACTGTCTTGACTTAACTGTTCACTGGTGGCCCTCAGATTTCTCCGCCACTACATATGGGTACCCTGTAGCAAGGCTTTTGGGCTGTGGAGGTCTGGTACTGCGCTGTAGATCTTTGTACTAGACGGTAGTAGCCTGTAACATGTACAACTATCTCATTTGATCCGGCACAAGATGTCCTTTATGTCCATTTTGCAGCATCCTGCGAGACTGAGTTGCACAAGGTCATCTCAACCCTTTTCCCTTTCATTATGATATAAGAGCCAGGTACTGGTCAGTCTTACCTTTTCCTTCCCATCCAGCCCTACTGATAACCCACCATCCTTTCACCTATTTCACCACCTCACTCTTAATGTATCTCTAACACTATTCCCCTGCCTCTTTCTACCTCTACCCTTCCTCTATCTCCAACCACTCTTAATTTTTACAGTCTCAAAACAACCTACCTGTTTAGTCTGTCTCCTATACTCTACCTCCCCTACATCTCCTATTAGCCATTCTTTCTTTCCTTTCTCGTTTCCAGACTCCTGTACACCTAGATCCTACCCACATTAAATAAGCATCTGCTTAACTATTAACTCATTTTGCTCTAAGCAACTTAAATATTATTGTAACTAGTCACATTTTCTTCTGCTAATTGTTTAAAACCTTGTTTGTAACAACTCACATACTTGTCTGCCACTTGCTAATACTCTGTATAATTGAATTGCCTGAGGAGCTTTTTTTCTCTCCAGGTCTCTGCTTGTAAGATCCTTAGCTGATTGTTACTACTATGTTACTAAAATTTAATAAATTGTTTTCTAGTACTGAGGATCTTCTCCCTGGGTCTCTGCTGAAAATGAGCCAAAAGCTCAGCCACACTAACCCGGTTAACAAATGTAAAATAAATAAATTGCTTCAGAGTTCCAGCTACCAACTGCAGAAATAAGCATCTTGTATCTTTGCCAGTGGTATTGAAGTTCTGATCCCTTAAATATATGGATATGTTTGTCATTATGTTTTTTAATGTCTCTGCACTGCTGACCTTCTAAATAACCAAGTTACTGTTATATGTTCAGGCAGTCTGAGGAGTCTTGGTTGACTTCCATATTTCCAGGTGTCGCAGTATTTGGCCTTTCAGTGACCACTTCTTTTTCATAGCTCTTAACATCTGGCTTATAAAAAAAAAAATTATTTCCGGAGTTTTCCTTTTATGAAAACGTGCAGTTGTAAAAAAATATATATTTTTACTGTTCAGGAGGTCATTTGTGCCCATTCTGCTGAACTTACATTTCACTACTTACGTTCTGTTTGAAGAGGAGTACCGCTAATAAGGTGAGATGGGAACATTTTTGTAGAATGATTTTATGCTTCATCTTTTGTAACATTTGGCTTGAGGCCATTTTCAGTACCCAAGATATGCGCATACTCGATCCCTTGCTGGAGAAGTTTAGTATGGGTGTTCAGATTTCAGTGCCCGGCTTGCAATCATCAGTAAAACGTCCAAGTACAATACAAGAATAGTGGTTTGGATGTCTTGCACAATAAATACCAAACAGGAGAGAGTCCATCACTGATCCCTTGGGTAGCCCATTAGTTACAATTTTGCAGAGAGGGTACCAGCAGCTTTTGCTACTTGATCGTTTGGGCAGCTAATTTGCAATCCAGTGAAGAGGGTAAGGGATTACATTAATCATTCGGCAATGCCAGCATGGGGGGATAGTGTCAAATGCCTTGGCCCGCTCAAGATAAGCAGCATTCACCGAATGACCACTGTCCATAGCCCCTCCAACCTTTTCAAAGAAGGTCATTAGATTCAGGGGACAGAACATCCCTTAAAAACTAAATGAGGTCTAGATCAGGTAGTGGTGTATGTCTGCATCAGGGAATTCTGTTACATTCTATTGCTTTGCATATAGAGTTAGTGAAACCAGTGGGCCTGTAATTACGTGGGTCAGTAGAAAGGCACAAACCCTGTTGATAGGCTGAGGCTGAAAAGTATAACTAGAGGCTTTGGTAGTGCATATTTGATACTGAGGAGAATGCAGCCTGGCATGTTTGGTCCCACAGAAATATGTTTCAATACCTTTAGTAAATTCCTGCATTGTAGACAGTTACATAGGTACATGTACAGTAATAGAAAACAAATCACAGCAAGTATTTTTCATTTTCATGCATTTACACATGTATTTTCATTTTAGCAATTACCATTCACTCCAACATTACATAGATTGCTCAATTTCTGCCATCCCTTAAACTTCACTCCTTACCCTAAACATTATTCTGCACGTATTCCCCCAAATTTCATTTATTTTTTATAGTTTGATCTTTCCATTTTTCTAAGGATCCAACCTGCAGCTCTTTTATCTCCTTTAAAATATTCAAAACTCCAATTACATTTTCTTTATATTTTCATCTGTATTTTCTAGTGATTGCTTACTAAATTTGGAGAAATAGGACATTGTATTCCCATTTCAAAAGAATGATTTCCTTAGTTACAACCGTTTGCTCCAACATAATCTACCAACTCATTATATTCCCAAAAAATAAATTCCCATTTACCTCTCTCTGTCCCGTCACACCACCAGCATTTATCTACCTGATGAAGAATTTTCTGAAGTCTGCTTGGTGTATAAAAATACCTAAGCAAAACTTTCAGAGCAAAAAATTCTAGTTCTTTATAATCGATTTTCCATGCCCTTTCTTACAGTCATTCCTGTTGGTAAATTCTCCTGTCTTCTTGTGTGTTGGCTTGGCTTTCTGCTAATTATAAATGTTCTTTATGGTTGTTACTCTTTTAGAATCTGCATCCAAAATCTCCTCTATGATTGTTATTCTCTTTTAGCATCTACAGCCAAGCTCTCTTCTTTCTCCTTACGTGTCAAACTGCCACCTCGGTTTCATAATCACCCTTTTCCACTTTGATTTATAACCTTCTGTTTGTGTTAAGTATATGTGTTTTAATTGTGTGACTCTAAATTATCCTTTCAGATCAGGTAATCCTGTAACTCTTCCTTTCCCAAATACAGTCTTTCATTTATTTAGTTATGGTCCAGATGATCTGTTCTGATTGATAAAAGTATGACAGACCTGTATGTAAAATGCAAGGGACTAGAAACTTTTCTTTTTCTGATCCATGCACCTTAATTACCTCGTTGTGTTCGCATGAATTGGTTCAGCAATACCCATATTTGTGTGTGTGTACATAGTTTATCGCTGTAGCCTTTATTTTATCTTCATTTATTTTATATCCTGAAAAAAAATTGAAACTGTCTTAGAATGTTCCACAGCACTGAAATGTCTTTGTACTTGATAAATCCAAAAAAAATAAAGTAATGTTATTTGCAAATAAAGTGAACTTCTTGATTACCTTACCACTTATATCCTTCAGTTTGTGAGTTCTTTATCTTCTTTGCTAGTGGACTTTTAAAGCAAATAACAGTGAGGAAAGAGAATGCCCTTGTCTGGTTCTTTTTTTTTTCTGAAATCCAGCTTGTCTGAAAGGAATCCTCACACCTTAATTCTTGCCTCCAACCCTTAATGTATCCTCCTAATTAACCCTGTCAGGTTCCACAAATTATGCCATATCCCTTCTCATGAAATCTTAAATGACTCTATTGAATGCCTTCTCTGCATCAAGACCCACCAACAACAGTGGCATTTTCTTACACTGTGCTTTCTTTTGATTGTCTTAGTTCTGTTAAAAGTTGTCAAATATTTGCCTTCCCTCCTCCAAACCACATTAATCCTTATATGTCAATTCTGACAACACTTTTGCCATTCTCAAAGTTGGTGTGAACATAAACACTTACAGACCCAGCTTCACATGATTATATCATCTTTGGATAATACAGCCACCATAGCTGTTTAAAATGTTATTACCCTCCCTCCATTTTGAAGTCTTAACAAAATGTTCCAGAGCTTTATCATTTTCTTCCCTCCCAACAAAAATACTGTCTTCCAGATGACTTCCCTGTTGATTTGTTCATGCATCACTATTTTTTATCTCCGCTCTTCCTACTTTTTCTTTTAATTGTTAAATCTCCTGTCCCTCTAATCTTGTCATAGTTAAATCTTCTTTAAACATCTCCATGTGTGCCTTGTCTCTGTTTCCACATTCTGTCAATTTATGCAAGTGTTCATAAAATGTTTGAAATTTCTGTAATATCTTTCTATGATCTCTCTACAAGACACCAGTTTATCAACAACTCTTTCTCCTTTCTGTTTCCTAAGTTGTTGTACTAAACATTGTCGTGTTCTGAACTTACCAAAAAATAGAGACTTGACAATATTCTTCATATTATCCAAATAATTTCTTATTTTCCCTGTAGCACTTTGCAGTTATGCAGTCTTCTTTTTTTCTCTAGATTCTCATTATTTTGATAATTAACCCTTCTTTAAGTCTCTAAATGATACCCATTACTTTTTCTTCATTTCACTTTGTCATTTTGTACTAGGTTTTTAAACTCCTTAAATTTTATTCAACTCACTAGCTATCCCTTTTTGTCTCCCCTACTAACTGTCAAATCATTTCCAGTACTCATTCCTTAAATTACATTTTCTGTAATAGTTAAGCAGGAAAGTGCCATTGTCATTGGCCTGCATCTTTAT
>NC_056747.1:288360760-288483260 GCF_019279795.1 Protopterus annectens | reverse complement strand
CATTCGATCAACAGTCATTCACTGTATTGGGGTCGATGGATAGGTGTTCGAGTACTTGTGTTTCCGTGGAAGTGATTTAGACCAGTTTCTGTATCTGAAGCAATGATCATCCAAAGTATATAAAATGCTTCTAATAGCGATAAGTTTTATTTTACAGTGATATTTGTTTAAAGTTTAACTTCTCTTTACATGAGGGTGTCTATTTATAACAGAAATTTAACTCTGTATATTTACTAAATCAAAACCACATCTATTTCAAATGCTCAGTTTCATAAATTTCTATCAAAAATACAGCAATGTCAAATGCATAATATAATAATTGTCTAATAGCATTACTAAACAGTTTCGACAGTATGCATACATTATCAGAATAGACTTTACAAACTCCCATCACCACTCATTCTATTCAGACATCAGCATTTTTTAAAACCTGTCCCTGTTGTGGGGCCTTTGTCCCACCATTATGTTATGAAGACAAGTTACATTAATTATATAAAAATAGGTAGCACTAGTTATTTAATAATGTTTGCAAAGTATGAAATGTCAGGCTTCATTTCCTTCAGAATAAAGTGTACATTACATAATGGTAATGTTAGAAAAAAATAATGATACTGACGGCGTATATAAATTTTGTTTAAAAAAATAATGGTGGCAACATTTTTCATGTTATGCTAATAAAATCATCTAAAAGCCGCAGTGGTCCAGCGGTAGCGTTGTCGCCTCACATCAAGAGGTTCTCCCGTTCGATTCTCGGCTGGAGCGCCTTCTGTGTGGAGTCTGCATGTCTTCCCCGCAGTCGAGTGGCATTGGAAAAGACATGCATGAATACGTTTAAGGTTGGGCGTCGAGCTGGCACCTTGGCACAGTTAAAAAAAAAAAAAAAAAAAAAATCTACTGCCAATCATTAGCGGACCAGAGTTCTGCTGTGACGACCCCTGACCGGGAAAAGCCGAAAGAACAACATGCTAATAAAACCATCTGAAAATGATAAAAGGTGCAATTTGCAAATTTAATCTGCAAGCGTGTAAAGTGTGAGTAAAATCTCAGTGTCTTAGTTTATAATCAGAAATCATTATACAGTCAAATTATTTCATAATTTCAAAAATTTGACTTACAAGCAGACATACAAAATTAAGCTGTACATTACCTAATTGAAAACTATTGCCAAGTGCAAATTCCATTTTTCTGTATTACACTGATATAACTTTTCGCAAAATTTAAAATTTGATAAGTACATCGTGTATTATAACATATGATTTAACATTGTACATCACATTTCAAATATATTTAAGTATACATTTTTCTTTAAAAAAACACAACTATTAAAATTATTTAAAATCCATGTTTATGACACAGATAAAATATCTGTCCACTATTCAAAAAAAAGTAAATTTGTTTAGTGTATTGTGAGGGAGGATTGTAAGATTTTATTAAATGTCTTGTTTTCATTTAAGATGTAATGTCCATTTGTCTCATTGAAATGGATTTTGTATGCATTTCCTAACTGTTAATTGTATATCAGGTTGATGCAGACTACTATTGCAATGTGTTTGAAACATCCTTGGAAAATTCTGGTAATTTAAGGAACATGTAAACAAAGCAGTCCATCACCAGGCAAAAATAGAATAGACAGGATACTAGTGCAAGCTCAAAGGATGAAAAATATGCAATGGCCATATTGTTGGTTTATTGTAAAAAGCTACAGTGTCATGATTTCATCGTCTGTTGACAAAAATTGAACACTGAACATTCCTTTTTGTTGCTGTCACTATCCACCTCTGTCTTATTATATAAATATTTGTAAATATGTCATAAATAGTTTGATCCTAATACAGAGTAAAATGAAATATAATAATGATTTTAGTTGAATGGTACAATCTTGTCTTCTGTAACATATCTTTAAAAGAATGAAAACCTCTTGTATACAGTAAGTTGAGAATACATCTGAATCTTCAGAATGTTCTCACTTGTGTATGTGTAAAGTCTACCATCTAACAATGGGTGCATTCTTTACTTTGTCATATTCCACTTTTTATTACCCTTTTTAAGAACAGATGTATAAATGAGCAAAAGTTTTGTGAGTTATTGTGTCTTTCGGCTTTTCCCGTTTAGGGGTCGCCACAGCGGAACTCCGGTCCGCTAATGATTGGCAGTAGATTTTTACGTGCCGAGTTGCCAGCCCTGACGCACAACCTTCAATGAAGGTACTCTCATTCATGCATGTCTCCACACAGAAGACGCTTTAGCTGAGAATCGAACAGGACAACGTCTTACTGTGAGGCGACAATGCTACCGCAGCACCACCACCGCAGCAAATGTTTTGTGAGTAATGGTTGTTATTGTCGTAGATACAGATAGATGCAGTGACTATTTATTGATCTTATGTCAAAGGGACCTCCATCATGTCAGGAAATGTCTTTTTCTGAAAGTATATTTATTGTACAGCTTTCTTATCAGTTGTCAAAGAACAATGCAACTTATTTGAGTATTTCTATTTCAAGTGGTAGTGTGTCGTAAATGATTACCAAGTTCTATGGGAAACTCACTGCCATTCAAGAATATCTGCATTGCAATAGTCACCATCTATCAAATCTTTTGAGAGCATTACCATATGGTAAGTATTTATTAGGAAAACGAAGCCTGTAGTCCACTTGGTAACTGTTTGGATAGAAGCAAAGGATATTATATAAATGTTCTTGAGTAGGGCTTATAGCTGTGAGGATGTCATGATATCATACTTGTAGGCTATCTCTAAATATAGGAAGAATCTTTTTGGATCAGTATAACAAAGACGATGGATTCATGAAAACCTATTCAAGGAGTATGATACTACAAAATTAATATTCTTTTATAAATGAATATACACTAGGATTAACAAAAGATTCTCTCCATCCATGCTAATTAACCAGTGCAGGTTGGTAAATTAAGTTAAGAAGACTCTCTGATTCAGAGATGTGGTAAAGCCACACAGAGAAACCCTTCACTGACAACTCAGTGGGGATTAGACTCTCTAATGCAGAGATGTGGTAAAGCCACACAGAGAAACCCTTCACTGGCAACTCAGTGGGGATTGTCACCCGATGTGTTGCTGTAACTTGTGTTGGAAAGACTAGTAGGAGTTTTAAGGTTTAAATTACAGGAGCATATCAGGGATATTAAGAATCATAGGCTTTGGAAATTATGTTGCTGCAAAGTCTTTTGCTTCCCTCCAGAGCTGACCATCAGCAGCTACTCAACCTTTCTGTCCTCCCTGGATTTCAACCAAGTTCAGGGACACTCAAGATATTGAGACATCCTGGGGCAGTGTCATACTGCTGCTTAAAGAGTGTACCCCTCCCATTCCATTACTCCTCCCTCCTATGCATAAATGCATAGTATTCAAGGGATTGGCATTTAGTGGGCACTGTGACATGTAAACACTTCCACATGCTGTTCAGCCAGTACCCTGTTCCCTTGTAGGCAACACCCCACACTTCCATCCCAAGTCTCCACCAGTCACTAACCATGGTGTGCCCAAACATGCTCACCTTCCCTGCCTCCCAGGATGAACGAGGTATCATAAGCTACTAGAGCCCATACTCCACACACCCCCTGACAAATTAATATGCCACACAATTCCACCAGTGACTAAGCCATTAGTCAAACTCTGGTACACTGGTGGAGTTGTGTGGCATATTCATGAAGGGTTTCTCTGTGTGGCTTTACCACATCTCTGATTTGACATATGGCTATGCGAGGCTGGAAGGGGAGATGGATGAGAAATTACATCTGGTCTGTGTAGGGAGGAGGGAGAATGACAGTTTTGTCTAAGGGGTTATTGACCAATCAGCTTCTCAGTACAAGTGGAGCAGTCCAGTATAGTGAAAGGACAACTGCAAGATTTGATGGTCCTATAATGGTCCAAAAGGAGATGGCACCTTTGAAGGAAAAGGAGCTAATTAACTTCTGTAATGATCATTTGTTATTAATGAGAAACTGGTTGTGAGAAGTTGTTGCATCTCCCATTTCTCGAGTTCCAGCAACCATGGAATTTGACTGTATTATAAAGTGAATTGCATGGAATGTGCCCCAGTGTGTGAAGGCCCTTGAAAAATCTTGTTTTAATGCAGTTTTGTCTCCCCATGGAAAAAATGTATATTTTCCTGCTATTTATAACCATTTGTTTAGTGTGAAACATTTCTTGATATTTAACTGTGCAAGCATTCATCCTGCACCCTAAAAGGCATCAAAAATGTCAGTCCCTTTGACCTTACAACTTCTTTAGACTGACATTTTGTGAGTATGTAAAAAATGTAATTAGTAGGAAAATGCTGTGTAAGTGAGTAGATTCTTAAGAAATAATCCTGCATAGTTTTTTAAATACCATTGTTGTCCATCCTGCTGAAGCAGTAATAAATACTTGCATTACAGAAAGCAGATAGCTCTATTTGACTAAAATACATTTTGTTTTTCCATTGTAGTGCTGCTATGACTGTGCAAATACTACTCAAACTTGACAGACTTGATTTAGCTCGGTAAGTTCATTTTTACTTTATTTTAATCCTTTTTTGTTGCTTTTATAGAAACTATTCTGAAGTACTTATTTATTTTAAGTGTTGTACATACAGGAATGTGTACTTTAATAGGTATCAGTCTGTACAGGATTTTTTTTTTAAACAAAATTAAATACCATGTGTGTCCTGCTTTCTAGAACAAAATAGAACTTAAAGTGATCTTTTGACCTTCTGGGTGTGTGGGCAAATATGTCCACACATGAGTGAAGATGTAACGATATTGTTTTAAGTTTGCTGTAGCTAGCCTCTGCACAGTTTTCCATTTGCTACTTTTGCTGCATCCTTTTTACTATCTCTCTCTCAAGCATCTGTAAACCTTATTAGTTGAACACTACTCCTGCCTCTGACAAAACATTCTAGGACCATAAGTCTTTTTTCTACAAAACATTTCCGCAGTTGGGCATGAACAGCACCCATTTGCCTTTTTCACCCTTAATCCTCTTCTCTGTTTTTCATATTTGCCTTCCTCTCGGACTTGCCTTGTAACAACAGGGTCCAGATCAGATCCAAAGTCTAGCCTCAAGACCTTTTAGTAGTAATTTAGATAAGTTTGTCTTTAGCTTTGCCTGGATGACATCTGCATTTTGAAGTCCATTCAGCATTTGTATTTGTCCTCAGGTCCTCAGTGTGTCAAGAAAGAATGCCCTTGTTAGGCACCCAAGCTTCCTTTTAGTCTGTGCCAGTGGCTTTTTACATTGAAAATTGTGATTCAGTGTAGAAGTGGTATTATATGCAAATTCTTCCTCTAGTGTCCCACTTAAGGTCACGTCACTAAGGATGTATTTTTTTTTCTTTTTGGCAAGTTTCCCTTCTGAAGTGCATAAGATTGGACTTGTTTGTTTTTGCATTAAATCCCCGAGGTACTACTTTTCAGTGCACTCCACAGTGTGCCTCCTGGAGACTATCCTCCAGCCCCCACCATCCAAGAAAATCACATCAGTCTTTATATCATTAGAATAATACTGCTTGTGTCCTCTAAATCCTTTAAATTTTCAGACATGTGCCAGACAGGTTTGGTCCCAGCATTGAATTCCATTACTCTTCACTGATTTACTTTTTTTTTTTTTTTAAATCCTAAGAATTCCTTTGTAATAGCAATGGTCCACTTATAAACTGCTTATTTGTAATCCTCTACCATTTTATCCCCTTCCCCAATGCTTCTTATGCTTCACTGTAGCCCCAAATGCACAACATCTGCATTGTTTTTCTTGTCCACCTCCATGTTAATTCAGTCTTGGAATAGAATTTAGTCAAACTGGCATGACCTTTGTCTCATTTTATTAGGTTTCCATCTGCTTGTGCTTGACTGAGTTGAGTTCTTTTTTTTTCTCTGACTCCTGATTCATTACATGCGAGACTTTATGAAGTGTTCCACTGCAGACAGAAAGTAGTTTTATTGAGAACTTTTTTCCAGAAACTGTCATGGTTTTCTGAAAATTATTTATTTTTCAGTCCACCACACCCACTCTCCCAACCTGCAGACACTGAAAACTTGAACATCTAATTAGAATGCACTTTGCATACCTAAAAGAGTAACTCCTCCTACTTCCAGTCAGATTGTGGGATAGCACTATACGACTACTCAAAAGCACACATGTTAAGAAAAAAACATAGTGATAGTAATGTAAAATAAATATAAGCAGAAGAAGCCTGCTTTTTTCAGATTAAGATTTGACTACGACTGCCATTCTACATCCTGCTTTGTCACTCCTTTAATTTTTTTGTACTCTGATCCATATAAATATAGTTGGTTTAGAGTTTGATTTCCATTTTCTAGTAATTACCTTTTTGGCAGCCACCAGAATTAAACTTAATAGGGCCTTACTATGTCTAGGTAATTGGGATCCTGTATCCCAGCTCAAAAAAGTCATTTCCTTAGTCAACTCCTTTGATTGAACAGTATTCCTGACAGAATACTCTGTATGGAATTTTAAAAGTCTGCCAACTCATTACGCTCTGAGAACATGTGCTCCTAGGTCCTCTTTCTTCCCCATTGCACCTCCAATATTTGCTATCTACCTGAGGAAAAATTCTTTGGAGTCTGCTTGGGGTACAAAAGTATGCAAACCCTTCCAGGCAAAAATCCTAAATATGCCAGATTTTGCTCTGTATGTGGGAGCCATACATATGTCCTCCCATTGTTTCTTTGTGAATTGCATATCTAATCTCTCTCTTCCCGATCTTTTCTAACCTCTTATATTTGTTTCCTGATTCATGCAATAGTTTATATACCCTAGTAATTATCCTTTTTTTTAACAGCAGCTTCTGTTCTCTGGATTCATTTAAAAACTCCACCAGTGCAGATCTTTCATTTAGGATTCTCCTAGTCCTTTCTCTTTGTTTTTCCTATCCGGGATTGATATCAGAGTATAGACAATCACTAACCTGCAATCCCAACTGTCTTCCCATTCTAATACATTTTCCTGTCTAATTATTTGTTCCCAGTACCTTGGTTCCTTTGCCATCCTCCTCCAGTAATTTCCAGCTCCCTCTTGCCCCTTTGCCAGCCTCTTCCAGTAAATTGCCTATTCTCTGTACCCCTAATTGCAGTCATTCCTATCAGCAGAATCTTTTCTTCATTCCTGTGTTGGCTTAATTCTTTTTTTAATAATATTTATTGAATTATGACCTACGATATGGGCAGTCATACATTTATATAAATTAAAACCATATTGACATTCTCAATTACAAACCTTATACATTGCATATAATCTTCTGTATAGTCATTGTCAATCCAGCATTACATAGCTCACTCAATTCCTACTTCCCTCAAACTGCGTTCCTCCTTCAAAATATTACTGTGCATGTATTGTTCCCACAATTTTCTGCTTAGTTCTTAGTATACTTTCTGCTACTTTTAACAGCCATACAGAATATTGTATTCATATTCTTAAAGATCTGCCTCCAAAATCTCATTTCTGTATTTCTTGTATTACACCCCCCCCCCCGCTTCATTATCACCCATTTCCACTTTGAATTGTAGCTTTCTGCTTGTGTTGTGTGTGAGCCTTAACTGTATATCTGTAAAATACACCTTCAAATCAGGTGACTTTGATCCTCCCAAAATAACAAGGAAGTTTGTTATCTCACTTCTACTCCTGTAGAACGTGTGTGTGTAACTTTAAGAAGTATTTCCAGATGTAGGCATGTGCATATAAACAGCGAGCATGTGCAGGCAGCAGTGCCATTTTGAGTGAACAGCTAGAGTGTTAACATGTATGAGTGCAGTAGTCAGTCTGTTTAAAAGTTTATTTAAGTGCAAGTTGCAAAGCCTCATTCCTGATGTGTTTGTGTGCAATATTAAAACTGCTTGAACTGAACCCACAGCCGTTTGTCTGTTTTATCCTGACCAGACGAGCGACATGGTGTCAGAACCAGGACTGAGAGTGCAACTTCTTCAAGCCATGAGGTGCAGAGTTGACGGTGAAGGTTTATTGAGCATGTTGGGTGATAGTGCTCAAACGAACAAAAAGGGCCAGAAACCAGCTTCAGGTAACCAAAAACTTGCACAAATTATTTATTTTGCAAAAAAAAATTAAACTGGGCATTCATAAGGTACAAAACGCATTATTAATGAAACGAGAAGCACAAAATGCATTATTAATTAAACAAAGTGTTTGAAACCATGATATCTGATAAAACTATCAGAAGTACTAATATGGGGCTCAGAATTATCTTTGGCTGGCATAATGAGCATGCTTAAAGTAAAATGAGCACAAGAAAAGTATGAGCATGATAAGAGGCTACATGGACATAAGGAGTAGAGTAAAAGGGCAAAATAAGCTTAAAGAGCAAGGCAACTGCATGTTTTTTTGTTTTGTTTTTTTAGTAAAAGACTGTTTTGGGGCATAAACTACTATTTTTGCATTGACCAAAGCCATTTAAAGCATAATTAGAGTTATTCAAAGTGCATCAGAGTGTGTGCTTTATTACGGTGCAATTATTTCAGTTTTTGCCGTGTGCAAAATATAGTTATTTTGCAAAGTACTTTGAATTGGTAGTGACCGGCTCCTAGCCAAAAGTCAAGAACCTTCTGGAGCTTCTGTGCATTTTTAAGTGGTGGTACGCATCCTGAAGGTCTTCTGAGCACATCCAATCATCCTGTTCCAAAAAAGGAAGAACGGACTGAACCATTACCATCAAAAAAAGTTTCTTGTGCTGTGTACATTTATTCCTAAAGTGCTGCCATTTCAAAGTGTTTCTTGCACTGTACAGAGTTATTTCGTAAAGTACAGCCATTTTGAAAGGGTCTTGTACTGTGTACAGTTTATTTGCAAAGTACAGTCATTTCAAAAATTTGCAAAGTACAGTCATTTCAAAGTATTTCATACACTGATAAGGGGTGATTTTGCAAAGTACAGTGATTTTTAACTTGTTCTTGTGCTACGGAGACTTATTTGGCAAAGTGTGGTTGTTTCAAAGAGTTTGTTGTGCCAGTTGGCATAATTACAAGTTCTGGCATATATTTACGCGTGTATGTTTGTACATAATTTTAAGCACCTTCACTACTGTGTGTTGATATGGCAGTGGCATTTCGCAGACCCAATCCACTTGTGTTTGATCATAGTATTGCAAAGAATTGGAGAGTATTTGAGCAGGAATACAATATTTTCATACAACCAGCTTTTTCTGACAAAGATACATGTTCCAGGGCATTCATTTTGCTTAACTTGGCTGGGTCAGAGGCCATCGAAAGAGAAAGTTCATTTGTGTATGCACCAGCAGTGTATGCAGGAGAAGGTGAAAGCCACCATACTGGTGTACCGGCTGAATAAAGTGAGGACCCTGAGTGCTTGAAACATAAATTTAGAGAAATGTGCAACCCCCAGACAAATGTTATGTTAGAGATGCACTTACATTATACAAGAGACCAAAAGCCAGGTGAAACGTTTGATGCTTATATTACTGACTTGAGAAATAAGGTTAAAACTTGCAGATTTGGTGATTTTGAAAGAGGAGTTAATAAAGGACAGGCTGCAGCAAGAAAGATTTTGTTTTGTGACCGTGATTTAACATTGAGCAGAGCTATAGAGATTTGTCAAATCCATGAGCTCACAGAAAGGCACACAAATATGCTTACAAGTGACAACAGCATGATTTCAGCAGCCTCTAGAGCAAGCCTAGACAGCATGCAGCATGTGGTAAGCAGAAGCAGGCCTAAGCACATGGCAGCTGCAACCCCTGCTGGATTCCCAGGGAGGACACATAACTTTCTACCATGTTGCAAGACTAGCTCACCAAAACGGAAATACTTAGTGCAGTATAAGGGTGAATTAGCAAAACCCAAGTAAAGTCTTAATTTTAACTGTCGTAATTGTGGTGTCAGTCATGAGTCTAAAAGAGAGAAGTGCTTAGCATTTGGTCAGCAATGCCACAAGTGTAAAAAATGGAACCAGTTTCAAAAGTTTTGTAAATCAAGCAATCATGACGAAAGCTGCAACCCTACTTTCTATGTAGATGGTGTGTCAGTGGTCGGTGAAAAGGTTAATATAGTTGATTTGTTGGCAAAGAACCAAGTGTTTTGTACTGTCCTGATTAATGGTAAACCCACGGAGCTCAAAATAGACACTGGTTCAAAGTGTAATGTTATGTCAGCAGAAACGTTTGCTAGAGTGAGAGCTGGTGAGCAACTTAATTTGGCTAATTGTGCGAAGCTTGTTGCTTATGGAGGTGAAGAGGTTCAAACCAAAGGCTGAGTAGTGCTTTCATGCTATTCGACTGGGAACAGTTGCAGCTTGCAATTTTATGTAGTCTGAAGACCTCTGCAGTCATTATTAGGTCTCAGAGACAGTTTAAGAATGAAACTGCTTTCTTTTACCAAAGAAGTACATCATGTAAGCACATGTCCCTGTTCCAGCTTCAATTATGCTATTTTCTCAGAGTATGCTGATGTTTTTGATTGCAAGCTAGGCAAACGTCCAGTTGTGTACTCCATGAAAGTAGACCCAGAGGTCAGTCCAGTGGTCAGACCAGCAAGGAGAGTTCCAATAGCTATGCAGGACAAAGTTAAGGTCCAGTTAGACAAGATGATGCAGCAATGTGTGATTTGTACAGTCACAGAACCAACTGAGTTGGGTGTCTTTAATGGTAGCTGCTCATAAGTAAAGTTCAGATGAAATCAGAATATGCAGTGACCCAAGAGACTTGAAAAGGCTTTCTAATCATCCTATGCGTACAGTTGAGGAGGTTTCCGCCCTCATGCCAGATGCCAGTGTTTCTTCTGTCTTGGATGCAAAGAGTTAATTTTGGCAAGTAATGCTTGATTGCAGATCTTCTCTGACTACATTCAGCACACCATTTGGCAGATAGATTCCTCAGGATGCCTTTTGGAATAAATTCTGCCAGTGAAGTCTTTCACCGTGCAATGGAGCAAATTTTTTAGGGCTCTCCATGTGCTATAATAGTTAATGATTTACTGGTTGGAGGTAATGGTGAAGCAGAGCATGACAGAAACTTCAGGAAAGTTATAGACAGAGCACGTGAAGTGAACTTGGAGCTCAGTTCTCTGAAATGTAAATTCAGACTACCAGAAGTTGCTTATGTAGGTCATTTCTTTACCAGTATAGGCTTATGACCAGACCCGTCCAACAAGCAGCAATTCTTATGATGCCAGCCCCAGACAATGTGCAAGCCCTACAGTGTTTTCTTGGTATAATTAACTGTATGGGCAATCTTATTCATGACTTTAGTAAGTTATCAGCGCCTTTGAGAGAGGTGACATGCAAAAATGTTGCCTGGTCATGGTTGGCACAGCATCAGAGAGTATTTGATAACCTCAAAGAGCAAGTTGCCAGTCCGCCTACATTGAGATACTATGATGTCCACAACCCAGTAATTCTTTCCTGCAATGCTTCAAATTTCAGTCTTGGTGCAAGTTATTCTTCAAGAGGGGCAGACCTGGCCTTTGCATCTAGAACTCTTACCTAAACTGAGATGCAGTATGCTTAAATTGAGAAGGAACTTCTGGTAATTGTGTTCGCATGTTCAAAGTTCCATGATTATATTTATGGCCAAGGCTATCCAAGTCAAAACTGATCAACCTCTAGTCAGTATTTTAAAGATGCCCATGCATACTTCTCCAGCAAGACTACAAAGAATGATGCTCTGATTACAAAAGTAAAATTTCAAAATGGTCTATACAAAAAACAAACTTCCTTTTCTGGCCATTACCTTATCCAGATCGTCCCGAAATACCATGGAACAGCTTTATGCAGAGAGTTTTTACTTTAATGTCATACAAGTGTGTAATTTTTCTACCACGAGACTTTAGCAGAGAGATCATACAAAGACTGATCCAATTTTGTAGAAGCTCAACCACTTCATCAGTGTTGGATTGCCCTCAAAGCAGTCTTGTGTACCACCAGAAGTACAACCTTATTTTCCTTAACAAATGTTAATAAATAAATAAAAAAAATCCTTAACAAAAGATGCTGATAGAAGGTATCATTTTCAAAGGTCCTAAAGTTATTGTTCCTACTTACTTACAACATGAATACATTCAGATTTTGGATCGTGGCCACCCAGGTTCTGATTCTACCAGAAGAAGAGCAAGAGGACTAGTATTTTGGCCTTCTTTATCAAAGGACATTGATAAAGTGCTTTCTTCATGTTCAGTATGCAAAAGTACTAAACCGCATTTGCAAAAAGAGCCACTTTTGCTAAGCCTGGTTCCTGAACTACTTTTCTCAACAGTAGCCACTGACATATTTGAGTGGAACAATCAGCAGTACTTAGTGTTGGTTAACTCTTATTCGAACTGATTTGAGATCGATTTGCTACCTAACCTAATGTAAAGTGCTGTTATTACTAAGATGAAACGTCATTTCTCCGTCCATGGTAGTCCAAAGTTATTTGACAATGGTACCAGTATACCATTCATTTGTTTCAGAAATTTGCAAAAGAGTGGGGCTTTATCCATATTGCTAGTAATCCAGAATACCCACTATCAAATGGCCTTGCTTGAACGTGCATTACAGAGTGCAAAGTAATTATTTGGTCAAAGCTTTACAATACCGATATCTTCTTGAATTTACTTAATCTCAGAAATATACCCCATGACAACCTACTTGGCTCACCTGCTCAGCAACTTCTATCTAGGCAAACCAGAGCAACCTTGCCTATCAGTTCTAGTTTGTTGGTGCCTAATGCTAAAAACACCAGAGCAATCAAAGCCCAACTCTTTAAGAAGCGTTCCTTTCAGAAGTCCAGCTATGATAAAACGAGCAGATTTCTTCATTCGTTAAAAGAAGGAGGGACAGTCAGAATGCAAACGGCGAAAGGCTTTGATCAAATTGGTCAAATGAGAGGCATATGTTCCGAGCCGAGATCCTACTTAGTGGAGTCTGAGGGTGTAGAATACAGAAGAAACTGCAGGCATCTTTCTGTGTCAGAAATGATATCGCAGCATCGTACCTATGATCCAGACTCTAGATCTCAGAGCAACCCTGAGAGTGTTCATACTGAAGAACATGTCTCAGTATCTATTCCCATTCCTGATGTCTCAGTTGTCCCCAAAGTTGAACATTCCTTGAAGACGGTCCTCATTGGTAGATCCAATTCTAATTTTTATGTTACATGGTCATGTTGTATTTGTAGACCTAGAGTGAAATACACAGCAACCTGGACATGATTGTTTTATGTGTGTCTAATTTTGTATGATTGCATGTCAAAGAATTAGTTCTGTGCAATTGCATGTCAAAAGATCATTTGTGTAACTGCATGTCATTGAATACTGTCATTTGATATGTGATCTATTTCTCAAAGAGGGAGGATGTAGAACAGACCGTCTGTTAGTCACCTTAAGAAGCATTTCCAAATGCAGGCACGTGCATATAAATAGTGAGCATGTGCAGGCAGCAGTGCCATTTTGAGAGAACAGCCAGAGTGTTAACATGTATGCGTATAGTAGTCAGTCTGTTTATAAGTTTATTTAAGTTACTAAGCCTCATTCCTGATGTTTGTGTATAATAAAGCTGCTTGAGTTGAACCCACAACCGTTCATCTGCTTTATCCTGACTTGTCATGCGACACCTCCCAAATAAAATCCTTCAACTTTTATTAATTACTGTCCACATCATCTTCTTTGGTTGATTAAAAAAAATGCTTGGCCTGTATATAGAATTAAAGGGGCTAAAACACAAAATTGTAGATAATTCTGGGCCACCTTATCTAAAATAATATACCCTGCCTCAAATGTACTTAGAAAACCCCAACTCCCATTGTACACCTGAAGAAATAGCCAACACTTCCAGTGATTACTTTATCAATAAACTACTTCACAACCAAATTCAAAACAATTAAACCTCCTCTAATAACCTGAACACATCCCACTCCATCTCACTTACAAGTCCAGTAATACTCAATTCTTTTTGTTTTCAGACAGTGGCCATCACAACAATCAAGAAATACCTCAGGTTAAACCAAGTACACTAGCTCCAGGTAGAATTCCTGGTGATTTCCAAAAGATAGCTAGATCAATTTCCTTTCCAGTATCCATTCTCATAAATAGAGCTGTTCAGTATTCACATGTCCCAGGCGTATTAAAAAACTCACATTATTCCACTTCATAAGGGGATAACTACAGTTCTATATCCAGATTTAGACCCATTGCCATCCTCTTTCCACTTAATCTTTGAAAAATGCATTTATAATCAATAATTTGTTTACAAATGGACAACCTCCTTACACCCATACAACATGGTTCCAGATCAGGGCATAGCACCAGCACTATTAACCTAGCTAGACATAAAGGCCAACTGGTTTCTCCAAAGTTTCTGGATGTAGCCAAAGCTTTCAGAACCATTCCCCATAGCTTACTTTTAAAACCATTCTTTTTAACTTGGCCTCTCAAACAGCTCCTCCAACTGCTTCTCTAGCAACAATTTCAATAAACTCCGGTCTATTAAACAAATTAATTCTTACTCTTCCTCCCCTTTTTTGGCAATTTTACATTTATATAAATGAAAAAAATAAAAAATCATATCACTTTAGTAGCAGACAGTTTATTTACATCACAGACACCATTGAAACAACTGCAGTTGTAAACATTATAAATCACTTATAAACATTCTAGTCATCGTCAGTTAAGCATTTTGTAGCTCATTCAAATCATGCCCCTTAAACCTCGTTCCTGCTCTGCATATACTGTTCCCACAATTCCCATTGTTTTGTATGTAGTTTGCTCCTTCTCTTTTCTAAAGATCCCAATTCCAGTTGTTTTATCTCTGTTACTATATTCACTACTTCTAGTAAAGTTGGTCTAGACTTTGATTTCCATTTTCTAGTAATTGATTTTTTGGCAGCCACCATAATTGGACTCAGCAAGGCTTTACTATGTCTAGGCAGTTCCGATTCTGTAGCATAACTCAAAAAAAATCTCTCCAGTCAGTCCCATCTGCCCACCCAGCATGTCTGACAGAGCAGCCCGTAGGGATTCCCAAAAGTCTTGCCAGCTCATCATACCTCAAAAAAATATGTTCCCAGCTACCTCTTTCTTGCCCATCAAACCTCCAGCATTTGCTCGCTACCTGAGGAAAAATTCTTTGTAGTCTTCCTGGGGTATAAAAATATCAATGTAAACATTTCCAGGCAAAGATCCTAAATTTTGTAGACTCTTTTCGCATATTTGGGAGATATACATATATTCTCTCATTGTCTCTTTGTGAATTGCTTATCCAATATCTCTTCCCAATCCTTTCTAAGCTCCTCTGAGTCTCGTAATTATGCAGTATTTTATATGCTTTACTAATTATTCCTTTTTTAACGGCAGCTTCTGTTCTAGATTCTATTAAAAACTCTGCCAGTGCTGGTCTTTCATTTAGGAGGCCCCTATTTCTTTCCCTTTGCCTGTACTCTGATATCAATCCTTGATAGGGAAGGCAATCTCTAACCTGCAGTCCAAATAAATGTTGGCCTCCTCCCATTCTATTATCTTTCCCTTTTAGCTCCCAATACCTTGGTTCCTTTGCCAGTTTGCACCAATAAATTTCAGCCCCATCTTGCCTATTATTTGTATCCCTGACTGAAGTCAACCCTATCGGCAAAATCTCTTTTCTCCATTCTCGTGCTGGTTTGGTTCTTAGAATACTCCCTACTATTTTATGAATATAATACTGTCTGATTTCTCTTCTCTTTAAGGGTCTGCATCCAAAATCCCAATCTCTCATTATTTCTTGAGCTTCCTCCCTGCATCGTTGTCATCCCCTTCCACCTTGAATTATATATAGCTTTCTGCCTGTGCTATGTATAAGAGCCTTAACTGTGTTGCTCTAAAATTCCCCCCTCAAATTAGGTAATACTAGTCCACCTTGTTCTATTGGTAGAATCATCTTATTCCACTTGACCCTTGCTGTCTTCCCTTCCCAGATAAAATCCTCTCCTCCTCACTTCTTGTCAAACAGGTGATGTCCTTCCTTATCACTGTTGCAGTATTCTTTTCTAAAGGGATCCCCTGCCAAGGGTAGCCCATTGTCTGGCTAGTACACCAAAGCCTTAGGTTTTCAAGGATGTCTTACATCACGCGTATGCTCCCCACTCACAACATAGGGCATAAAGATGACGTATGAATGTACGTACTTCAGAACATCTTTGCTGACAATCTGAATGATTCTTCATTTGTGCTGGTTACCAAGCCATTTTCAGATACGTCCCCCATTGGGGTTTTCTTATCTTTTTTCCTTTGTTGCGAGTTTACATGTCATCCAGAAAGGTGAAATGTCAGTGTGGGAGACTTTTCCTATAAGGACCATCACAAGCAGTGTTTTGCTTTGGATGCTTCTCACGACCAAACTTTGTGCTCAGTTTGTCAAACATTTATCCCCAAGACCCTTCGTAAGTCCGTTCTTCCTTGCCTATCTACCTAGAAAAGCAACAAATTAAGTTGCTGGTGCAGGGTGCAGTGGCAGAATCGTCCCACCCTGAGGGTCAGACGTCTGCCAAGAAGAAACCAAAAAATTAGGCCAGTTTCGGTTATTGTACTGCTTCTCCTGGACGTATCTCTTAAGGCTGGTGAAAGCTCAGAGGATCGTCTGGTTGTTCCGTCGGCATCCTTTTCCATGACTGTTCAGATCCCAGTGTGGATCCGGCTTCTCGCACGACCTTGGATGCTCTGCAGACATGTGTTGTGGATATTTAGGGGGAACCTAATCTGATCGTATCAGAGGGACCAAGGGGTGCTCTACAAATTCTTGTTTGGGAGGAGATTCACACTACATTGATTGAATGTCGGTAAGGATTTGAACCTCCTAAGGTCTTTAGGGCTGACATCCCTTTGAAAAAGAAACCAAAAACAAAACACATTTCACCTGCTCCTAAGGATCCCCAGTGTGAATAGCAGGATTTTACACAGGGGGTTGTTTAATGCACTTTTTGGCCTTAAAGCCCACCCAGGGAGTTTCTGTTCTTTGCCCCCTCCCTTGGTCATCTACTCGAGGCTTAGGAAGCAGGACTCTTCTAATGAGGGATTGGACTTTGGGAAGAGTCCTTGGCTTACATCTTTCTGTTTCCTTCTCCTTTGAGCTGTGGTTCTGAGGAGGTGGATTCCATTAGTCCATCGAAATTAATTCTGGAGCAACTGGAGCTCTTGTGACAAGTTAAGTTGAATGCAACTGCGCCACCTGGACTCAATGAAATGATTTCTATTTCTTGTTTATTAGAATTAAAGTGCTGTCAAAAATAGTCTTAAATGTCATTAATTTGTATTCATATTTGTTGTTTTTATAAGATGTAGTTTATATTTTTCATGTTGATCAAGTGGTTTTGATTTTGTTTGTTAACTTATGACATGTGACCACGATCTCTGCCATTTCAACTTTAACAGTATGTGTATGTTTTCTGATTAAGTCCAAGGATCTGAAGTTTTCTTCATTTGATCTTCAACCTGTGGGTTCCCAGATCTGGCATGGATCCGACTCGGCCGCATATCCAGCATCTGATCCAAGCTCAAAGCTCCTCCCCTACCCCATAATTCCCCTGTCTCTTTCCTCCCTTCAGATCTCGTTTGCTATGCTGAAGTCCGCATCGCGATCCGTGCTGTGTGCTAAAAACTTTGGGTAAGCGACTTTCTTTTTTGCCTTGTAGCTCTAGCTTCAACTATACTTTTCCCTTTTTTGTTTTTCTACCTCCCCTTGCACTCTCTGCGTCGGTTATAACAAAAAAAAAAAACCCGGTCTTCTTTCCGGTCTGTCTCGTGTGTGTGTGTGTGTGTGTGTGTGTGTGTGTGTGTGTGTGTGTTCTCTGTGTTAGTGACTGTGTTAGGTCGTGTGGTTAGGAACATGTCTGAAACCCCCAAACCAGGCTTCCGAAAATGCACAGTGTGGCCACAAGCACTCCCCAGCTGATGGCCACACTCTGTGCGTTGAATGTCTCGAGGCAGCCCATTTGGACACCTCCTGTTCCATCTGTGCCGGGTTTAATCCATGGGCACTGATGGACAGGAGAAATAAGTTAATTTTGAGGGGCCTACTTCTCCCTCCTACTGCGGGGGCACAGGCCTCTACTGCCCCAGCCTCTGGGACACAAAATCCTGCCAAGAGGCCCAGGGATGGAGACAAGTCAGACAAGCCTGCCAAGTCTAAGGACAGAGCCAGGAAGCAATCCCCGGATCGCTCCACTTCGGTTGGCCCTCCGACTAAAGTAGGTAGGCTCCGAGGATGGAGTCTCCCAAGCTCCGTTCCCCTCAGTTCTCTCTGGAGCCAAAAGAGCTTCAGACCTGGTTGCCAACACAGGCTACCCCTCACCGCCTCCCTAGGCCAGTGTCGGTGGCCTCCTCTTCTTGCTCTACTCACAGCCTTTTCAAAGTGGGGATAGGATGATGTGGAAGTTTATCTGCTCCCAGATTCAGTTGGGAGTCCTGCCTGCCCCCTCTCCCTCCTGAACTGGGGGCATGCAGTCGGCATTCATCCATATTACACCTTCTACAATCTGACCACCGGTTTTGGACCCTTGGATCCAAGGACACTCTGAGAGGTCGGCTCCGATGTTACCTTGTACCTCGATGTTTGCTCAGACTACCTCGGATTTGTCTGGCTCTCAGAGCCATAGCCTTGCTGTCTGCTCTGAGCATTTTGGAGCAGAGCCTTCCCTTTGGGATCTCTGCACCTTGAGATTTGGCTCCAGCTCCTCCATCAGGTCAGAGGGTTATGGCTCCAACCATTGTGCCTTCTCAGGAGATCTGTTCCCCTATGGCTTCCGTTGTGATGGAGAGACCCTTCACAATCTCCTCTTCTGAGTCCGTCCTGGCTCTCTCTCTGTTTTTGGCACGGACCTGGGCATTCTGGCATCTGAGACAGCCTGTTGCCTTTTTGCCCTGGGGCACTCCCTCATGGGAGAAGCAAGACATTGGCGAGTCCTCCCAGAGACCCCCACTGAGGAGATCCCTGCAAACGTACATGAAAAAGGAGGCACTTGGATTCCCCTCTGGAGTCCATCATGGAAGACACCGATTTGGAGGAAGGGGAAGGTTCCCCCTGGTCACCCCCCTGAGGATGTCTCCTTTGGAGACCTCATGGAAATCTTACACCAACGTGGGGGGGTGGTCTGCCCAAAAATCTAACTCTGACAAATCGGTGCTCCTGGTGGCATTTAGCGCAGGACCCTCTACTTTCCTGGGTGTCCCGTCCCAAAGATCCTTTGGTGGATCTTATATCTCAGGCATGGAAGGAACCTGACATTGTGGAGCCCATTCCCAAACACCCTGACAAGGTTTTGAGTCCCTCTTCAGATAGCACCCATTGGACTAAAGAATCCCAGGTTGATGCCGTGGTGGTGGCGACTGCTGCCCCTGAAAAGATCGATCGATCAGGAGAGCTCCACCCCTCTAACCAAGAGTCCAGGACGATGGACCGTTTTGGGAAGCGGGTGTACACTTCAACGACTATTTCTGTGTGGGCGTTGAATTATGTGGCACAAGTGATTAGGCTGCAGCGAGACCTTGTCAAGGAGATCACTGAGTCTACCCCTGAATCCATGTCAGCGGAGGACAAGAAAGTGTTCTCCTCTCGAATGGCCACCCTGACTTCTGTCGCCAACCCCTCTATACATCTCATTTCCCATGCTACAGAGGGAGCCACTAGAGCTGCCGGTACAGGCATTGCCATCAGGCGCCATGTCTGGCTCTGGCTGTGTGCCTTCTATGAATCCTTCAAGTTGTTTTTTACAAATGCCCAGTATGACGGTTCCTCCCTTTTTGGAAAGTTGGTATGTGACACCTTAGTCCAGAGCGTGAAGGATCGGAAGACTCTGCCATCAGGATCCATTTTTTTGGACCCTCAACGAGCCTTCTCTAGGAATCGGTGGGGGGCCAAGAAGATGTGGTTCTGAAAAACTCAGAACTACTCCCAGGACACTCGGGACTCTCCTTCCCCCAGGGGCAGAGGGTGATTTGATAGATGCCGCCCTAGAGGCAGAGGGGGTCCAAGGAATCAAGGGTCTCATGAGCCTTTCTTGGAGAGACCCGCGCAGCAACCCTGAAGGGTTGCCTGGCTGCTAGGCTCTGGAGGCAGTCGGGGGTTGCCTGTTGCTACACCTAACAGCATGGTAGTCCATCACGGAAGATCGTTGGGTGTTGAAAATTATATCCAGAGGCTATTCAATCCCTTTCTCACATCACCCCATCCACCCAGACACCTCCCAGACATTCCACCCACGCAAAGGGATGATGCAGCACTGGAGATTGCAAGGCTGCTAGAAAAGTGAGTCCTTCAACCCGTCCCCCCAGACTTGTCAGGGTTTGGCATTTATTCCAGGTTCTTTTTGGTGCCAAAGTTGACAGGGGTTTAAGACCCATTCTGGATCTTTCCACCTTGAACCTGTCTGTGGCCGAGATAAAATTCCAGATGGTTACCCTTCTAACTTTCCTGCCCTTCCTGCAGGAGAATGATTGGATGCTTTTGATCAACCTCCAGGATGCGTGCTACCATATCAAAATCAACAGGTGCTCTCTGAGGTTCCTTCATTTCTGGGTGGGGGCCAGTCATCATTAGTTCGGAGTGCTCCCCTTTGGTCTCACCACAGCCCCCCTGGGTGTTCACCAAAGTGATGGCATTGGTAGCTCACCTGAGACTCCAGGGCATACAGGTCTTCCCCTACCTGGGCGATTGTCTCCTCGCCACCCCTTCCAGGCATCCGCTCAATCAAGCAGCAAGGGATTTCCTTCTTCTCTTAGCCCAGCGGTTGGGCATTACCTTCAATTTCAACAAGTCATCTGGCCCCAGTTCAAATGTTAGATTTCATTGAGGCTCGATTGGACATAGTTCAAACAAAAGTCTTTCTTACCTTGAACAGGATTCATTCTCTGAAGCTAGACATCATTTGCATTCTCCAAAGTCCATCACTGATAGCGGAAATGGTATTAAGGGCATTGGGATCCATGGCGGCCACCATCAGTCTCTTGCCCATGGTATGCTTTCACATGCGGATTCTTCAATGGACCCTTGTGATCCAGTGGTCCATGTTAGATCTCCCTTTGTCTCATCTTGTTCGATTCTCTCTGGTGTGCAGGGACTGTCATCTGTGGTATATTCGTTCCCCGGATCTGGTCTGAGGTCGCTTCTTTCTTCTGCCTTCCACCTCGACCACAGTGACTACATTAATTTCACATTACAAGTTGGAATGGGGCATCCTTTGCTCCGCCTTGCTCCTTAACATCCTTCCATGGGGGCCTCCCAGGTGTTAGTAGTAGCTGGGGACTCTGTCCCACAGGTTGAAAATCAAATGAAGACAACTTCAGATAAAGAAGTTATGTACTCACCATAACTTTCCATCAGAGTTGTTCATTTGTTTTCAACCATCCCTCCCTCCTTGCCCACGCTTTGCATAGACTGTGTGGTGGTTTAATGAGTAGAGGATGTGGTCACCTCTTACATGCCTTTTACTCTCTCCCTTTTGCTTATACAGATGTCTAGTTTGAGATAGTGTTGGGTCGGGTGAGGATGTTAGTTGGGCAGCAAACTCTATCTGAAGGGAGGAAGGAAACAGGGGCATTATAGGTAGGGGAGGAGCTCTGAGCTCTCATCAGATGCTGGATCTGCGGCATTATGATGAGTATATAACTTCTTTTTTTTGTGGACAAAAGCACTAAAAACTGCAGCTATCCGATTCATTAAGCTATCATTTGATTTATCCTAGTAGCGGCTTACTGAACAGTTTTCTTGTTTTAGTTTGGTTTATTTTACATTTGCTTCAGTTCAGCAACCTACTCATAAAATCCCAGCTTACTCTGTTGAATGCTTTCTCTGTATCCTTTGGATCATCATTGTTATTTTAATGGTGTCAAATGTTTGCATCCCCTCCACAAAATCATATCGGTCCCTGTCCATCAATTTTGGCCTCACCTTTGCCATTCATTGTAATTATAGACATAAACACTTTATAGTCATGGTTTAAACTTTAAGTGGGCCTGTATGAAGCTGGATTAGATGGGTCTTTGTAATATTTAGGTATTACAGCCACCACAGGTTTTTCCAGGATGTTGGTGCCTCCTCACCTTTTAAAACACTGTTAAACAAAACCTTCCAAATATTTACTTTTTATCCTCCTAGTTTCCAAACTTCCACCAGAATACCATCTATTCCTGAAGATTAGTTATACATCACCATTTTAATCTCATTTCCTACTATATTTACTGTTAGTTGGGGGCCTCCTCTACCTCTAATTTGGCTTATTTAAGTCTTCCATAAATATTTTCAGGTGTTTATTCTTGATTTTCCCACTTCTGTGACTTATACAAATTTTCATAACATTTCCAAAATATCTCTAATACCTCTTAAAGATCTCTGGTTATTTTTCTTGTGATTGGCTTCCTAAGTTTGGCAACAACCCTTTCTACTTTCTGTCACCTAAGTCTTTGTGCCTAAAGTTTTTGTGCTCTGGCGTTACTATCAAGAACAGTTGCTTAACAACTATCTTTCTAAATTCATGTATATTATCCAGATACTCCATTATTTTCTCTTTAGCCCTCTGCAATTGCACCTTCTTGTTCTGTAGGATTCCCCTAATTTTGTAATACTTTTGCCCCATGTCAGCTCCTCTAAATAATTCTTATTTCTTTTTAACCAGATGTCTCTCTCTCTCTATTTCTACTGTATTTTTAAACTCCGTTCATTGTTTCCTGCTCACTATCTAATTTCATTAGTGCTTTCTATCTTCCCTAATAAGTCCTGGATAATTTTCAATACCCATTAGTTAAATTTCTCTCTTTTTAACAGTTAGATGAGGAAACACCAATGTCTCATCATTACTTCATTACCCTGCGCTTTATCTGGGTAATTATTATTGCATTATCTGAAAGTTATTGGATAAGTATCAGTTTTCAATTAAATGCACTTGTACTTGTGAAAGAAAACTTTTGTCTAGTCTATCCCAGTTATTGTACCTTGGTGAGTAACATGTAAATTTTGTCATAGTTCCTACTGCTGAACTTGCATCTTTCGTACCAAATATTTTCAAAGATTTCTTCAAAAATCTATCCTCTTTTGTTATATTTTTCCCTCTTAGGCCCCTAGGTGTATCCTCATTGTTCCGTATCAATATCCAGTCCTCACCTGTAAGTAATATTCCCTGCTGAAATCTGATTATTTCTCCCATTTTTTTTAAATCCATAAGAACAGTTTTAAGTGGATTATAAATACATGTTAGCAGCCCCTTACTACCACAAATCTGCCATTATATATTTTTTTCTTTCTGCCATTACTGGCACGCCTCTTCCAATTAATATAAGCATTTATCCTTTCCTTTGTACCTGATATTCTTTAGAATATTCATCCTGAAATACTTTATCAAATTCACCTGCTCAGTTCTTTTCAAATGCCATCTCCTCTAGGGTTGCTATTTGCACTCCACACTTAATATAATTAAGTATTCTTTCCTTTTAGTGTACATCTGCGAGGCCATTCACATTCCAAGATAATATGGAAAGTGTAGCCATTATGCTAAAATGTCATTGTTTCCTCCTGTTGTATGTGGTAGCTTTTTTAAATGTCTATGTCCAGCTTTTGGGATACTTGCACCCATTAATGTTTGGCAGATTAATCCTTCATACATATATATGTGTGTGTGTGTGTGTGTGTGTGTGTGTGTGCGTATATATATATATATATATATATATATATATATATATATATATTTTTTTTTTTTTTTTTTTTCTTATCAACATTGGAACCTTCATCACATTTTACAAAACTTTTGTTTTAATACCCCCCCCAAAAAAACACAGATCAAAACACCCTCGTAACTTAACTTAATACAAGCAGACATAATGATGTAGATCTTCAAATAATAAAATTTAACTCTCCTAACAGGAATATTTTTGCTAAATAGACAGCTGCTAACATAGGCTCTGATTAACCTGAAATTGAGGTTATCCATGCTGAAACAGGTGTTATTGCCTGTGCTTCTTCTACTTAGACTAATTAGAGTTTGTTCTTTTTTGTTTTAATCTTTTTTACCCCGATGTAAAAACAGCTTGCATGCTTTCCGGTGTTCTGTCTTTTATTGCTCTAGAGTAAGACTGTCTCTATGGAAATGTAAGAAGAAAAAATATCTAGTCCTCTACTTATTGCCTGAAAGACAAACTGAAACATTTATTGCTAAAGACAATTTTTCATTATATTCTGTATTGTCATATTTACTTGTTTCCACTTAAAGTTTGTAACTAGATTAAGCCAATGGTTTTAATCCAGACATTCACCTGTGCAAAAGTAAGAGAAAATGTGTCTGCTCTAGATATATTATCTGCATACTTGTATTCCATCTCCCCAACTCAACAACCCAAGATTACAGCCTGTTAACTTAAGCTTGCTTTTGTTTAGCTTTTCTTCTCTTTTTGCACTGCAGTGCCTACATTTTTAATACCAAAAAAAGAGAGAGAGAGAGAAGAGGAAGAAGAAAAAAATGTTTGTTTACTTTAGTAAATTTATCACCTACAAGAACCAACTAAAACTATTTAGTACAGAATATGCAATTTATGTTGTGAAAAGTTTCATAGAAATACTGTTAAAAACAAAAATTGTTTTACTTAGTTACCCTTTTCCTTCTTCTCTCTCCCCTCGAGTCCTTACAGACATAAATAACACGAAGGTAAGGCAAATGCATTTTAGTTCCCCACAAGTTTAACAGTTAGTAAAACTCCACTCTTTCCACTTATTGTTTTACAGCCATATTTTACAAATATGATTGATGCTGCTTTGCAGTCTCACATTTATTTACTAATTTCCATGTTGGTGGTCTTCCTGTTCATCTCTGTCTACCAACTCCAGATTCTGGTTTATTCCAATGTATTCCCAATTCTTCTGGTTAAATCCTGTGCTTTTCTCTGTCTCTGAAGTGTTTTCCTTTGGAATAGTGTAAAAGGTTTCACTGGCAAAGTCTTGTCTATGTGCTTTATTATCTGAAAAATGAGAAGCAGAGTCTCCTCCTGCTTGCTGACTCACTTTTTGTTGGACAGACTTTTGCATTTCCTCCTTGACCTGTTCTGCATCAAAAAAAAAGACTGACCTCCAAAAAAAAAATATTCTAAAGACAGCTGGATAGAGCAGCTTGAAACTCACACTTGTCTCTCGACATTTCCTGATTACTAGAATAAATTTGTTTCTCTTCTACCTGGTGTACAGTGAATAATCATTTTCCACAAATACAGTCTCCAATTTTTAATACTTTGCCCTTTTACTGCAGTTTTGTTAGGATCAACAGTTTCTGTTGCTATCTTTGCATGTTTACTAATAAAGCTCTTGGCTGCTTTCTCATTGCCAGATTTGAAGCATACATAAGGTGTTCCCTTTCAATTAACAGTTTCTGCTGTGAAGTACCAGTCCAGTTGCTTATTTGTGCCTTCATAAAATTTATACCGTATGTTCCTTCTAATTTCGATGGTACGTCAGAACATCTCAGTTTTCCTTATGTGTTCTGTCCTGTAATTCTTCCATTTTTTTTTTTAAATAATTGAAAATGCACTGTATATTTTTTAATGTATATGAAATGTAATTTCTCTACTCTTAAGTGTTTAATGTTTTTTTTTTCTTTTGTAAAAGGGCATGGTCTCGTGCATTGGATTTATGTCCTACATACCTACTAGAAATGTATTTTTCTGTGATTGGAAAACTTACTGTTCTGTAGTGGAAGAAGTGGAGTTGTTTTTTAACAGTGCTGTGAGGATACAGATTTTACTTTGGCTTTTTTTTTATTGCATCACTTTTTTGTTCCACTGTTTGCCTTTTTTTTTTTTAAACAACAAACACATTTATTAAATTATCACATATGACATAGGCAATCATACATTTATGTAAATGAAAATAAATTGGTTACACTTCAAAACATCTAAAACTCATAAAATCTAAATTCAAAACATGGAGACCACAGCATCTAAAACCCGTAACATCGAAAATGTATAATATGGAATAGTGCATCATGAAACATGTAAATGTTATAGTTTGATCTGTTATTCTTGTGGTATCAGTATGAGATGATGTACTGTTTATTTATATAGTGTAGGAGTTTATATAGTGTTTATTTTGCCACTCTGTATATGGTTTTTAGGCTATACGGGTAAGTGATGGACAATATATGTACATTCTTTATGGTGATCGCGATACAGTGAGGTTAGGAAATTAACTTTTTCCCCACTGTAGTGCAATCTCAGAGTTGGTATATTTAATTTACGGGGGGTGTAGGGGCCAGAGCCCCCCACATGGAGGGTGCGGGGGGGTGCTTATCCCACTGCAAAAACGTAGTACAAAGTGTGCTTGTTAGTTTGGTGGTGTTATAGGTGGAGGGTATGTTATTTTTATGTGATTTGTAGTGTTCAATATTGTGATGCAAAGTTTAGATGCTATGAAATTTGATGTTTATGGGTTTTAGATGTTGTGGTCTCAATGTTTTGAATTTAGATGTTATGAGTTTTAGATGTTTTGAAGTGTAACCAACAAATCATATTGACATAATTTTAGTTGCAGACATTGTACATCACTTATTCAGTCAAACATTACATAGCTCATTCAAATCCTGCCTTTTTTAATCATTGTACCTCCTCTGCACATGCATTGTTTCCATAATTCCTTTTTTTTTTCTATGTAAATTCCTGCTACCCTTTTCTAAAGATCCCAATTCAGTTGTTTTATCTCAGTTTTTATATTCACTGCTTCTAGTACAGTTTGTTTAGACTATGGATACATAAACACTTCCAAGCAAAGATCCAAAATTTTCTAGACTTTGTTGCATATTTGGGAGACTTTGTGAATTGCTTATCCAATCTGTCTTCCCAATCCTTTCTAACCTCCTCTAATTGATTATTTTAGTTATTATGTGATATTTTGTATGCTCTACTAATTATTCCTTTTTTACAGCAGCTTCTGTTCTATATTCTACTTAAAAAAAAAAAAAAAAAAAAAAAAAAAAAGTGTTCCCCTCCCAGATAAAATCCTTCAGCTCTTTATTAATTGCTCTGCACAGCTTCTCATCTGGTTGATTAAAATATGCCTGACCTGTGTATAAGACTAAAAGGACTAAAACTATTTTAACTGCTTGTATCTTCCTATCCATATCCATATAACAGAGCTTCCAGTTTCTCAGTTTTTGTGTTATCTTTTGTTTAGTATCTTCTCACATATCCTTAGCTGCCACACTCAAATCCTTTTTAACCTATACTCCTAAGTACTTTTATCATATCCCCATAAATATGGAGAATGCTGTATCAGATTTTACTCTGGCTTATAGACAAAGCAGCCAATACTAGCAGGCAGTTAATATGTAGCAGTGAGACTAAATTGAACTCTAATATACTAAGATTGTGTAATTACTTTGTAAACTATTTTAGTAATCTTTGCACAAAATCTGAACATGTGATGTTTTATCAGTTACTTACCTGTGACTTAACTGTTCTCTGTAGGCTGATATTTGTGTGTTCTACTGAACTAAACAAAGTTAAGACTTTTTATCTTGTGCAACCACTTCCAGTGTGGAACAAGAAAATGTATACAATAAAACTGTAGGATGTATTCTCACCATGCTGTTGTATCTGTGTTCATAACATTATGTCCTGGCTTACTTTTAAATATTGCAGAAAGGAATTGAAGAAAATGGTAGAACAAGATGAAGATGCAACACTGACACAGTTGGCAACAGCATGGGTTAACTTGGCTGTTGTAAGTATATAGCGTTTGACATGGACTTTACTGTGTTCTGTCCTATTTTCCTATTTGTTGTTTTCAGTTTTTAGTTGTAAAAGTAACTTGCTTCTTTAGTTAGTCAGTTTTCTCCTCTTTTGAGTAGCAGTTTGGTATGCAAGAACTTGAGAATAAGTAGTCTGAATTTTCTTCATCCAGTCATGAACAAGCTGCCCTTTCCTGGTGGTTTACAATTTTGTATTACTGCCCACCTCTGGGCCTAGCACATGAATATGCACATTATGAAAAAGTAGAGGAGTAAAATAAAAAATGTAGGTCTGAAGAGTTAATAGTGCAAAAAGGACTTAAACTCTATTGACTTAGTCGTGTTGCCAACTACTGCTGTGCTATTTCCATACACACAGAAAAAATGATCTTACTTAAGGACATTTCAGTAGCACCATCCCACTAGTAGGACTATTTCCAGTTTTAAAGCCCAGCTCATTTTTCCCTCAAATTCTGAGGTTGCTTTATTCTTACATTAACAGCATGTGGTGGTCTCGCCTCCCTTCTCTGATGTTCTTCGTGTTTCACTGTTGCAGTCATTACATTTTGGATATCTGCTTGCAGGTAGCCCTCAGTCAGCCTGATTATCCATGTCCTGGGTCCTGCGTCAGTTGCTGTCTCATCGTCCATGATGTCAGGGGTGTAAAATATGCAGCCGACACCATTACATCAGTCTTTTTTGCCGTGCGGTGCCCGAAGCAGATGCAGTTCGCAAGTGCCGGTTGGCCGACTCCTGAAATTTTCGTTTTTGAGTTTCAGATCCGAAGTCTTCGAAAAAGCTAAGTACCCCATTGGAGATCCTTTTCTTGCTCTAAACCAATGTCAGTAAAAATTAACAATTGTATTTCATGTGGAAAGCAAATACCTCATAAAGATTTTCATTCGTACTGCATTCCTTGCTTAGACCCAGACCACGACGCCCCATGCTGTCGGTTTTGTACCTTATTCAGTCCTCAAGCTATTCGTCGTCTGTTCATTTTTGCATTTAACTATTTTGGTACTCTGTTCAATTATCCAGAAATGGTTTCGGTAAGCCATCTGACTACCAACATTCTGAAAAAACGTAAAGAAAAAGACAGACCGCATAGGTCCAAGGCTGCCAACGACACTTCAGTTAAGCTAGTCGCCAGTTCACCGGTACTCTGTGAGGTGCTTTCGCAACCCCTGATACCTGCTACTTCAGATTTACAGGTCTGTGCTGAGACCCATTCCAGAGTCTGGTATGCTGTGAGATGCTTCTTTGACTATGGAACCTGCGGATGTCTCTACCTTGGATGGGTCCGGAGCCACTGTGCAGGCACCGGCTTCTGAGGGTGTGTTCAGATTTCCTGCAAGTACAGCCTTCTAAGAATTGGTCCTTTCCTGCCTCTTCCAGGCCTTATCAGTCCAAACCCAGGACCAACAGACCACCTAGGCTTCAGTCTCAAGGTACTCACAGGCCTAAGCAGTGGGGGCTTCCTTTTCCAAAGCTGGAAGTGGTAAGGCACCCCCCTATAGTAAACTGTCACAATGACTTGACCTTAAACCTTCCAATCCCTGCTCAGCTGACTGTTCCTTTAGGGGGAGAGATCACCCTGCATGCAGAAAACTGGGAACTCATTACCCAAGACAAATGGGTTCTAAATATAGTTTCCCAAGGATACAGATTCCACTTCCACTCCTTACCAACCCCAAGCGGTTGGCCAGACCTACCCCCAAATCAGTGGGCAGAGGCTCAACAGCAGGTTCTCAATCTTCTAAGTATCAGGGCTATTCAACCTGTCCCAGAAGAGGAATGGGGACAAGGGTTTTACTCAAGACTTTTCCTGCTACCCAGAAAAGACAATACCCAGCGTCCAATCCTGGACTTGTCTATCCTAAACACCTTTTTGGTAGTCCAAAAATTAAATGCTAACTCTTCATCAGCTGCTTCCCATGCTAGGCAAAAATGCCTGGCTGGCAACATTGGATTTAAAGGAAGCTTACCTGCACATCCCAATAAGGGAATCTTGCAGAAAATACTTGGTGCGTGTAGCCTGCTCTGAAGCATATCAGTTCTCTACATTACCCTTTGGCTTATCTACTGCGCCCAGGGTTTTCACAAAGTGCCTAGCTCCAGTCGTTGCATTCTCCAGGCAAAGAAATATCCAGATATACCCATACATGGATGATTGTCTAATTCAGACAGAAAGCCAGGACATACTATTGAATCATCTGGCATTTGTAAAGAAACTGCTAACCTCACTGGGGTACACCATAAACGAAAAGAAATCTCACATAGTACCTTGTCAACAAATTCTATTCCTGGGAGCAAGCTTGAATACAGCTTCCCAGATGGCCTACCTCACACCAGACAAACAAGTTTGACAGCCTACTTTAAACTACTGGCCACAAAGACCCAGATATCTGCAAGGAAAATGCTGCAAGCCCTGGGGTTCATGGCCTCTTGCATTCTACTAATTCCATATGCAAGACTGCATATGAGGAAACTACAATGGTATCTAAAAAGCCTATGGTGTCAACATTCTCAGGACCTGGAATCAGTGATTCCCATCATTCCTTGTATAAAGACAGAGTTCCTTTGGTGGGCAGAGGCCTGCCACCACAACAAGGGACTGCCATTCTTTCTACCCCCTGCCAACCAAACCCTAACAGACTCATCAGACTATGCATGGCGGGGGTCACTTGCCAGGGCAGTGCATCCAGGGCAAATGGAACCAGAGTCAAATGCACCTGCATATCAATCAAAAAAAATGGTAGCTGTACAGAATTCTCTGACGGCATTCAAGGACCACATTCTTCCAGGACAATTAATGGTAAAGACGGACAACACCACTGTAATGTGGTACATAAACAAGAAGGGGGGGAAATCACTCATACCCCCCTCTGCAGACTAGCAATGGCTCTGTGAAACACAGCCTTGAGCTACCAAGTGCACCTACAAGCTCAATTCCTGCCAGGAAAGCTAAATACACACTGGCAGACAACCTAAGCAGAAATCTCATGGACCCACATGAGTGGAAACTGGAGCCAAAGCTATTCAACATTCTGAGAATCAAATGGGGGAGCCCAGAGATAGACCTGTTTGCCTCCCCTCAGAACTACCAATTGGATAAATTCTGTACAAGGAATCCCTGCAGACAAGCTTGGAAAGTGGATGTCCTGTCCTTTACCTGGGAAAGCCTCTCGTTTATGCCTTTCCCCCTCTGCCTCTCCTCTCTAAAGTTTTACTAAAGATCAAACAGGACAAACCAAGGGCAATACTCATTGCACCAGACTGGCCACGACAACACTGGTGTACCCCCTCTTGCGCAGTATGTCACTACTGGAACCATGGCACCTGCCTCAGACTCCTTCCCTACTGTCCCAGCAGGAGGGCCAGATTCTGCACCCCAGCTTCAAACCCTGAACCTGGCAGCCTGGCTAATTACCTGAGTTCTCCTATACCTTCCCTCAGCAAACAAGTGCTGGATGTCATCCTGGAGGCAAGCAGGCCTAGTACTAGAAAATCCTATGCTGAAAAGTGGAAAAGATTCTGTTCCTGGAGCCACACTCAGGAGATGGGCACTACAGTGTCTAATTTACCCCATATTCTTCAATACTTAACAGAAATGCTTCACAAGGGCCTTTCTTTCTGTTCCATTAAAATTCATGCCTCAGCCATTTCAGCACATTATAATACTGAGCCACCCCTCTTCTCTCACCCCCTACTGAAACAATTCCTCAGAGGGGCCAAAACTTTAAGACCACCCAGGAGAGCTCCTACTCCTGCCTGGGACCACTTTGTATTGGAAAAGCTCACTCTACCTCCTTTTGTGCCAGCTGCAACTGTGGAGTTGAAATTCCTTTCTTGGAAAACAGACTTCCTCCTAGCCATCACTTCAGCAAGAAGGGTGTCTGAATTACAGGCCCTCATGGCAGTGGAGCCTTTACGCATCTTTCATGCAGACAGGGTGCCCCTCAGGACCAATCCTTCATTTATGCCCAAGGTGGTATCCAGTGCGGCCCTTAATCAGTCCATTCATTTTCCAACCTTCTTTTCTAATCCACAGAACAAAGGGGAACGAATACTGCACTCCTTGGATGTGCACAGACAACTTAAGATTTTACTTGGACAGGACCAAGCCTCTCAGGAAGTCTAAACGGATGCTAGTTGCTTATGCTGCAGGAGCAGAGGGGAAGGCCATTTCAAAGCAAACCATTTCTAAATGGATAGGTAATTGCATTTTTTTCTGCTATAAGCACCATGGAAAACCTACCCCACAGGGGGATAAGACCCCATTCCACCAGGGCTGCATCTACTTCTTCAGCCTTTCTCAGAGGTGTTCCTACCATGGACATCCTAGAAACTGCTACCTGGAGTTCTGTTCATACCTTCACCAAGCATTACCACTTACCAATTTTTTTCTAAATCCACAGCTGGTTTTGCCACTGCAGTCTTGCAGGGTCTAATAGCTGCTCCTAATGCTCAATAACTGCCTCCTCCCTTCCTTAGCTTTGGGAATCTACCCAAATGTAATGACTGCAACAGTGAAACATGAAGAACATTGTACAGTTGTTTACACTTACCATAAATGTGGATGTTCGAGTGTGTTCACTGTTACAGTCCTGGTTACCCTCCCTCCAGCCCCCTGACTTCTACTGGCTATACCTCTATTCTTGTTTACTATACTTAAGCTTTCTGGTGTATTTGCTTTTTGTTGGAGGTGTAACTATATATATTTAATTGCTTCCCATTATGGGGGCACCTGACATCTGGGGCAAGAAAAACTGATGTAATGGCGTCGGCTGCATGCTTTATACCCCTGACTACCTGACGTCATGGAAGATATGAGAGCAACCAACACAGGACCCAAGACTTTGATAATCAGGCTGACTGAGGGCTACCTGCAGGCAGATAACCCAAATGTAATGACTGCAACAGTGAATACACTTGAACATTTACATTTATGGTAAGTGTACACAACTGTACTTTACTTTTCCAGTGTTTAAAAGGAATAGCTCAGTGTTTTTCCTGGGTGTAGTTAATTATTTCCAAGTTTACTTATTCACATTTTTAAGCCTCGCTTCAGCATTAACAGATGCTCACAATATAAATAGATTCTGACATCCCAGTTAGCAAGAGCCTTGTATGTGTATCAAGACCAAAGTTTGGTTTCACATTCTCCTTGCTGCCATTTTAATGGGGCCCTGGTACATGGCATACATAAGGCACTACAAAGTAACGGTTTGTCTGAGAAGTTGTATTGCATGAAACTTAGGCAGAACAAAACATGTAATGAAGTACATAGACCAACAAAGGGAATCATGAGGAAGGTATGTCTACACCTGGGCCCACCACCTCCTTCTCAAAACCTAGGGCTTGGTCTCAGATGTTATGTCCAGCTTCTCTTTCCAGCTGTGGTGTTGTGGCCCTTTTTCCAGCATCCCATGTGTTATGGTTGCATCATAAAACTGCACATCCCTGTACCTTTGAAAAAAGAGAACATTTAAAGCAGTTTCTGCACTCTTCCACATCATTGTACTGTCTGGTTATGCTATCATGAAAGTCTCTACACCGCAAAGAAGATGGCAAATTAATTTCTCTTTCCTCCAGTTATGGGATTTATACTTCTGTGACTTGCATAAAATAACTGTGCCAGTAAAGTACAGCTCTTGCTGGAGCACTCTTAGTGGGGCCTACTAACCTGTTTTTTGAAGACGTTATACTTTGAGATGTTCTTCGTGTTTCACTGTTCCAGTCATTACATTCGGGTAATCTGCTGGCAGATTACCCTCAGTCGGCCTGAATAACAAAGTCTTGGGTCCTGCGTCGGTTGCTGTCTCCTCTTCCTTGACGTCAGGTCGTCAGGGGTATAAAACATGCAGCCGACGCCATTTTCATTAGTTTTTCTTGCCCCAGATGTTGGGTGCCCACAAATGGGGAACATAAAATATATATATATATATATATATATATATATATATATATATATATATATGTATATATATGTATATATATATATATATATAAATATATATATATATATATATATATATATATATATATATATATATATATATGTAGGCACTTTAGAATACATACAATTTGCCTTCAACTAAAAGCAAATAACACCACAAAGGCTTTTCTGAGTATACTGAAGTAAAGAAAAGGTATAGAAAGGGGGCTGGAGGATGGGTAATCCAGACTGCAACAGTGAATACACTTTAACATCTACATTTATGATAAGTGTACACAACTGTACTATGTTCTTCATGTTTTACTGTTGCCGTCACTACATTTGGGTAGAATCCCAAAGCTATGGATGGGAGGATGGAACTAAACCGCATTAGGAGCAGCTATAAGGCCCTGCAGGACTGCAGTGGCAAAGCCTGCCCTGGATTTAGAAAAGAGAGGTAAATGGTAATGCTTTGTGAATGTATGAACTGTACTCCAAGTAGCAGTTTCTAGAATGTCTCTGGTAGGGACCCCTCTGAGAAAAGCTGCTGAAATAGAGGCAGCCCTGGTGGAATGGGATCTGATCCCCTTGGGCATAGGTTTACCATGGTGCAAGTAGCAGAAACTAATGCAATGGCTTATCCGTTTAGAAATAGTCTCCTTTGATATAGCCTTTCCCTCTGGTCGTGAGCCTATTCTGCTGTCTTTCCCAGGCCAGTTTCCTCCATGCAGAGTTCAAAGGGCCCCCCCCTCCCACCAAAAGTTATACCTTCCCTAATTAAAAGCATACGTGGACAGGCTGTGACCTTTAAAAATAAAAATAAAAAAAAAGTTGCGTGTCTGTCTTCTCCAAGTATTGGTTTGGTTTGCAGCTGCACTTTATAAGCACTGCACATGTAGTATTTGTAGGTTTTAAGACCAAGATAATAAACTGTATATTAATAGCCAGGTAGACAAACTAAACTGATTTGGTAATAGTTGATCTGATATTGTTAATCCTCGTTCAGTCCTTACATGTGGGTATCGGTTCTGACCTCGGAACCGAGCCAGCCATCTTCCAAGCTCGCGCCAGCTACAAACTCTTACCCAGAATTCCTCTCTCCCCATTACCTCAGACTTAGTTTGCCGTGTCGCCATTCAGTCATGTCAAGCTACTTCTCTTGAGCTGAGTACAGTATATTTCTTCATACTAAGTTCTAAGACCGCTTTTTTTTCACAAAAAAAGTTTAGATAGTTATCTCTTACCTTATCGCATTTAGCGACTACTTTTTTTCGAATCCTTTTCAACTCATTTCCTCTCTTTTTACCGTGAGGTCATTCTTTTTTTACCATCGTTGGTAAACCCCTTTTCCTTCTTACCTTTGGGTATTTCTTGTAACATTGCTGGTATTTTTCTTTCTTTCCTTAACAAACATGACAGATAAAAAAGGTAGCCTAGGGTTTAAAAGATGTTTAGATTGTGGACATAAATTACCTACTTCAGATGCACATTCCCTGTGTATCTATTGCTTGGGTGTGCCTCATTTAACAGTTGACCCGCCTTGCGGGATTTGTAAGAATTTCTCTAACAGGAAGTTAATTGAGAGAACAAATAAATTAATATTAAAGGGGCTACTTAAATCTCCTTTTTCAGAGGCTATTTCTGGGTCAGAGGCTTCAACCCCTCCAAGATCCCATAAGAAAAAGAGTGATGAACATAAAAAGGCCAAGTCTCTTCCTTAGTCCCCAGCTGGGGACCCTCCGGAACCGAGACCCAAGAAAGCTGAGCTTTCCAGTTCAGATTGGACTTCTTCGGCTCCAGCATTTTCGGTGCCGAGGTGCCATCTGAGACCTTGGCACCGACTAGTGTGCCCCATACTGCATCGGTACCGCGGAGCTCCTCGGTTCAGACTCCCTTACCGGCACAGACTGTCCAGTCGATGCAGACTGTTATAACGTCGATGGATGTTTCGACACCCATTTCCTTTTTGGCTCCGACAACTTACCCAGCATAGACTACCCTCTCGGTACCGACCATTCAGTTTTCGTCACAGATGTTTTTGGCTCAGGCCTTAGCGCCAACAACCACTTCGGTACCGACCTCATCCTCTGTGCAGACTACGCCTTAGTCACGGATTTCCTCAGTGCAGACACCAATAGTTCAGTACATTACAGCTCCGTTGTTCTACATGCAGACCACCTCTGTGGTGGGCACTGTGTTTGCTCCGTTCTTGGATAGACCTGACTCTCCCTCAGCCATGTCCGTGAAATCAGCTAGAAGCCTCTATGAACATGATGTGTTGAGTCTTGTGGATCAGTTGCTTTTGGACAGAGGTATCCCACCTCCCCCAGGACCTATCCTTCCTCGGGAGGTGATCACCCTTTACCAGAGACCCCTACTTATTGTCCTCCTTCATTGCCTTTGAAGCCCCTTGATATAGCACAGTCTTCCCCCACTACGGTTCCTTTGATGGACCTCACTAAGGAGTCGCAGTTGCCTTTGTGGCAGGAGAGTCTCGTCACAGCTCAGGATGTCAGCTGTGGCATACGTACTTTGGTGTTTCACAGCCATCCAGGGACTCTGAGTCGGCAGGCTGAGCCATTTAGGCAAGGGGTGACCCCTGCCCTGGGCCTCCATTCCTCTTCAGGTGGACCAGCCTTCCAGCTTATGGAGAAGGCTCTGGCGTCGATTGGCGATCCTGTGCTATCACTCTTCTTCTCCCTCCTCTGGACCACAATGTACACAAGCCGCTCCTAGCAGACACCGGGTGCAAGGGCCTCAGGACATACTCCCACAGGAGACCCCTTTTGAGCTGTCTTCCCCAGCTTCTCCCTCTGAAGAAGATCATCAAAAGAGCTCGTGCAAGAGGAAGCACTTGGACTCCACAGAGGAGTCCGTTACTGAAGACACAGACTTTGATGATGGGGAAGGGTCCCCTTAATCACCCTCTGAGGTATCCTTTGGTGATGTCCTTGAAATCCTTAAAACGGAGAGGTGACTGGCAGCCCTCTAACCCGACCTCTGAAGAGTCTGTGTTCCTGCAGGCCTTTCTTGCCCAGCCCCCTACCTCCTAGGTTACTCCACCTGCGGACTAACTTGTCCAGCTCGTCGTGCAGTGTGCGTGGAAGGCTCCTGACACCATTGAGGCCAATCCCCAGAGGCCAGATAAAATGTCCCCTCCTGCTAGTGATCCCCATTGGTCCAAATGTCTTTCTATAGATGCTTTGGTGGTGGCAGCCGCAACTAAAAAGGACCTGGCGGAAGAAGAAAGCCAGACTGTTCATCCGCCCAACAAAGAGTCCCGGGCTCTGGACAGAATAGGGAAGCGTAATTTTGCATCAGCGACCTTTGCAGTCAGGTCCCTGAACTATATGGCACATTTTACCAGGCTTCAAAGAGACTTAATTTCTGTGCTGTCTGAAACTTTGGCTGGAGCTGTGTCTGATGAGGTCCGTGACAAAGTGGCCTCTCAGCTAGCCACCATCGAATCGATATCTAACTTCTCCATGCGCCTGATATTTCGCGCATCAGAAGGAGCAGCGGGTTCAGGCATTGTTCTGAGATGACATGCCTTGATGCACTTGTGTAATTTCGCGGAACCCTTCAAGGCTTCCTTTCTAAACGCTCCCATCAAAGCCTCGTCGTTGTTCGGACCCAAGGTTAAAAGCACACTGGCCAGATGTGAACAGGACGGTAAGACCCTTTTTGCTGTGGGTGTCAATTATTCTTCCCCTCAATGGGCTTTCTCCAGAAACCAGAAGAGTGGGAAGATATGGCACAAAAAGTCTCGAGGTTCTTTCCGTGACACACAGGCAGAGTTCTCCCCTCGAGGCAGAGGGGGAAACTCTCAGGGAAAACACCCCTTTCGGGGCAGAGGGGGTCCGCATAACCAGGGTTTCAGGAATTCTTTCCCTGGCCAATCCTACTAGTGCTCCTGAAGAGCGGCCCAACTGCTTTCCTCTGGAAGTGGTTGGAGGTCGTTTCTCTTTGTACCCTTCTGCCTGGCTAACCATTACCACCAATTCTTGGCTCATTTGCGACTACAATCATATTCCCTTCGACCTTTGTCCCACCCCCCTAACAAGCTTGCCCGACGTTCCACCCAGTCAAAGGGAAAAAGTAGCGTTGGAGATTTCAAAGCTGCTAAGAAAAAGAGTCATCCAAATAGTCCCTTCAGACCAGATAGGATCCGGATTCTACTCATGCCAAACTGGTGCCAAAGAAAACCGGGGACTGGAGACCAGTTTTGGATCTCGGTGTATTGAACAAGTTTGTAAAAGTACAGAAATTCCGGTTGGGCACAATACAGTCTATCCTTCTGCTTTTGAAAAAAGATGATTGGATGTGCTCGATAGATCTTCAAGATGCGTACTACCACATAAAAGTGGACAGACCATCAAGAAGATTCCTTCACTTCCGTGCAGGAGCCAGTCATTACCAGTTCAGAGTACTGCCCTTCGGACTCTCTACAGCCCCCAGAGTGTTCACAAAGTGCATGGCAGTCGTCACAGCTCACTTGCGACAACAAGGATTCCAGGTGTTTCCATACCTAGATGACTGGCTCATTTCCGCCCCCACCAGACATCTATTGGAAGAATCCCTGGCATACTCTCTCCTCACTGCACAAAGGCTAGGCATAACCATAAATTGGCAAAAATCCAATCTCACCCCATCTCAGTCCACAGAATTCATAGGGGTCATCTTGAATACAAAGAATTGCAGAGCATCCATTCCAGAGCAACTGATTCCAATCCTTTCAAGGGAGAAATCCACAGCTCATTCTGTTCTCCAGTTGTTGGGTTCCATGGCAGCCTCCATTACAAATGTCCCCCTGGCCAGGTTTCACATGAGGCTTCTACAATGACTACTGCTCACCCAATGGTATCCCTTTCAGTACCCTCTTTCAGCCAAGATTCGGGTAACTCACAGGTGCAAACAAGATCTAAATTGGTGGATGGCGCACAATCTGTCACAATGGTCTTGCCCCTTCTACCCCCAGCAGCCCAAGGCTACAGTGACCACGGACGCCTCCCTGATGGGGGGGGGGACTATTTCAGGGACACAGTCCAAGGTACTTGGTCTGAAGGGGAGGCCCATCTACATATAAATGTTCTAGAGCTGAGGGCAGTGCTTCTAGTGTTGCAAGCATTCCATCTCCTGCTGCCGTCTGGGACTATTGCGATACAATCAGACAACATGGCCGGTGGTCTGGTACATCAGCAAACAAGGTGGAACCAAATCTTAGCCACTCTGTCGAGAGGCCATGAGGATATGGCAATGGGAGATGGCTACCAACTACTTTCTTCTAGCAACACACATTCCCGAGAGTTCCAACGTGATAGCAGACACTCAGCAGGTGTAATCTACAACCTCACGAGTGGTCGCTGAATTCCTTGATAGAGGCGGAGATTTTCAACTGCTGGGGTCTTATTTGCTGCAACCTCTTTGCATCCCCGACCAACTACAAATACAGCAACTATTTCGCCCTGATTCACCCTCCGGGACAGTCACCCAGGGACGCTGTAGTCCACGATTGGCCCTCTGGTCTGCTTTATGCATTTCCACCTCTTCCCCTCATTCCCCAGTTTCTGAAGAAAGCCCGCTGGTTGAAGAGCAAAGTAATCCTCATAGCACCATATTGGCCTCGTCAGATTTGGTTTCCCTTCCTTTGGCCTCGCTTGCTAGATCAACCGTGGATTCTCCATCCAACCCCAGGGTTGATCTCCCATCCACAGAATCTGATTCACTCCAACTTGAACAGCCTGAAGCTCACAGCTTGGCTCCTCCAATTCCTTTGATTGTCAAGCAGAATGATCTTTCTTTGCCAGTACATGACATTCTTATTGCATCTCATAAGTCTTCCACCAGAATTGCATATCTCAGCAAGTGGAAAAGATTTACTTTTTGGCTGAAAGAAAAACAAGTAGATCCTTTTTCAGCACCAGTGTCAATAGTACTGGAATATCTGTCTACCTTATTTCAGTCCGGTCTATCTGCCTCTACCATTAGAGTTCATTTGGCTGCAATATCTAATTTTCATGATGGTGTCCAAGACTCTTCTCTTATGTCACACAAATTATGCAAGACTTTCATAAAAGGAGTGAATTATCTAAGGCCCCCTTTTAGAGAACCTACTCAACCATGGGACCTGTCATTAGTCATACAAGCTTTGACAATGCCACCTTTCGAACCAGCTTCTTGCTACCTCAAATATTTGTCATGGAAAACTTTGTTTTTGGTCGCCATTACTTCTGCCAGACGTATCTCTGAGCTTCAAGCCTTGTGCATCGAGACCATATTTGAATTTTCATAGAGATAGAGTGTCATTGAGAACTAATCCTTCCTTTCTGCCAAAAGTGATCTCTGAAATGCCCATTAATCAAACCATTGAATTGCCAGTTTTCTTCCCCAGTCATTCAAACAGAGGAGAGTATTGCCTACATACCCTAAATATTTACAGGCAAATTTGCTTCTACTTGAACAGGACTAATCAGACCAGTTATTTTTGGCCTATTCTGGCCCTAGATTAGGATGTGCTGTTGCTAAGGTCACATTGGCTAAATGGTTAAAAGACTGCATAACCTTCATTTATAGAAAACTTAATATTCCATTACCTACTACCATAAAGGCTCTTTCTTCAAGGTCGGTGGCAACTTCTGCTGCCTTCCATGCCAGAGCCTCTTTACATGACATTTGTGCAGCTGCAACTTGGGCTACTCCTCATACCTTCAGCAGTCATTACAAATTGGATTTGCCCTCCAGGGGAAGAACATCTTTTGGTTCTATGGTGCTCCGGAATGTCCTTCCATGAAAGCCTCCCAGGAATAAAGGTACTGGGGACTCAGTCCCACATCTAAGGACTGAACGAGGATTAACAATATCATTATCATGTCTTACCATAATGTTCCATCTGTATTGTTGATCCTCATTCAGTCATTACGACCCTCCTGTGGCTTCTAGTGGCTCTCACCATCCGGTTCTGTTAGATCATTTGACCAGAGGTAAGCCTCTACTTTCTTTTGACTTGCAAACTCAATCTGAGGTAACAGGGAGAGGGGAATTCTGGGTAAGAGTTTTTAGCTCGAGAGTTTGTAGCTGGCGAGTTTGTAGCTGGCGCGAGCTTGGAAGATGGCCGGCTCGGTTCCGAGGTCTGAATCTATACCCACATGTAATGACTGAACGAGGATCAAAAATACAGATGGAACGTTATGGTAAGATATAACTTTTTTCTTTTTGTGCTGCATTGAACTATAGTGGAGTGGGAATTAGAATGTGTAAAGTTAGAATTCAACAACTTTTTTGGGGATGCATCCAAAGGAAATCAGTGCAACTCTGTTGCTAAACATTTTGTTGAGTTATTCAAATGATGCATCAAAAAGAAAGTGCAGAATTTTTGTCCAAAGCTGGTGAAAAAGATGTCATTTTACCTAAGGTATTGCTGTAGTCTAGTCTACAAATACTATTTTCTTACTTTGTGTCCTTTGCTTTTTAATTGCTCTTGACCGAAAAACTGAAGCTTTTGTAAGGTGTAATACACTTCATGTGGAAATTATTCTGCTAAGGTGCCATAAGAAAATATTTAATAAAGAATGTGTGAGTACAGCTGTTTTGTGTGTGCAACCCCCCCCCCCCAAACTTATATATAGTAACTCTGAGATTACCATACTTGTGAGAAAAGGGAATATCCTTAGAAATAACTATCTTAGACTTTTTTTTTTCCTGTTAGCTTTTCAGTGTTATGTTTCAAGACTCAGTGTAGTGGGTCCAGACATTTCAAATTACTATTCACCATATTGCCTAACACACACGGGTCACTTGCTACACAAGTTAGTGCTAATGTTTAGGATTGTTCTGTTACAGATGAGATTAGATTTATTAGATAATTATTTATTAGATTATTTGTATTTACTATTTATTGGATTATTATTTGTACACGTTGATAGAACATACCCATGGAATTGAGGCTGTAAGTAGGCAACTAGGGGAAATGCCAAAGCTACTCAGATCTTCATGATGGAGTTTAAAGAGCAGTACTTTGCACAAGAACATTTTCTTTAAACATTGATAACTTGCATGTAGAAAAACCTTCTTTGTGGAAAATAAAGTAAAGAAGTTGGATAAAAAAGGCAAATAATTTGAAACTGTTCTGGAAGATGTAATCACCACTAGACACTAGACGTAAACTTACTGTCTTGGAAACTTCCCCTGCATTGAAATTATTCCCCAATTGTTTTTTAGCCTAATTTATCACTATAGTAGGCATTTTACAGGCAGCCTAGAGTATTTTGATAGAAATATCTGTAACAGTAAATGGAGATTTTGTCTGTTTTTGGCGCAGTTCAAGTTCCTTGTGAGTGCCAATTGTCTTCAGTCTTTTTTTTTTTTCCTTATAATTTTTGGTTTAAGGTGCTCTCCTGTGCACAATGAGCATCAAGCCTCCCCTACAGGGCTTGAGGCCATTCACTGTCTAGTGATGGAACGCGCTACATCCATTAGGACACAATATATCCTGAGGGTTTTGCCATTCAAGCAGATATTGGGGAGTTTGTGACCTCACTGACAACTTACACAGGCTCTCCACATTGCAATGGAGAATCACTATGCCCCTCCCCTAATAGTGAAATCTGCTATGCACTTAATAAGGGCTGCCCTAAGCCAACATCTATGATGCCCACTGCAGCAGTGCCCCTTCCTCTGAGGGACTGTGGCTTTGTGAATCCTGCCTTGCCTTCCCCTCCAGAATGGTTACCACTCCTCTCTGCCAGAGCTGTCAAGCTTCTGAACTGCTAATCAAACTCTCGTTGTCTGGGTAGTAGTCAGGGCTTTATTCTTCCTATCCACCACAATGACACTGGGAAACAGAAGAGAAAGGTGGTCACTCTTTAGCCTTTCCTAATTTTCAAGATCTTGAGGTGTTTTTCAGTTTGCACCTCTGTTACCCCATATCATCATGAAATTTGAACTGTGTATATATGTATATATATATATATATATATATAGATATAGATATAGATATATAGATATATAGATAGATATATATATATATATATATATATATATATATACCTCTGTACCCTTGGCCATCTGTTAACAAAACAGGTATGAATATAAAGAGACAGTTGTAACAGATGGCTAAACAACAAAGAAGTGTGGGTCTTGTAAACAATGTTATGTGATATTAGAAAAAGAAGGATTTAGGTTGAATGATGTGAACAGGACATATGTTAAATTTAGAGCGGGTAATTGCAATAGAAAGAATGTTATTTATATGGCTAAGTGCATGTCATGCCCCGCATTTTATATAGGAAAAACTGAAAGGCATTTTACGAAGCGAATTTATGATCATTTGTACAGAATTAGAGTTAAAGACATGAACACTGCGCTGTTCCGTCATATCAATAAATGTGGAGAAACACATGCATTTAAGTTTGCCATTATTGATCAAGTGAACATTTCACCTCGTGGGGGCAACCACAAAGCGCTTTTAGGGAAAAGAGAGAGTATGTGGCAAATTTTGACAGATGCCACTAGAGAGCCAGGGATTAATGATTATGTCACCATAAAACCTTTTCTGCAATTATTGTAAAGGGATGGTTCTTTACATAAAGGTCAGTTATTTTTAAATTTTTATTCGTGTTAATTTAATTAACTTTACATTTACATCAAATAAGTTTATGTAATAACTTATAAGTATTTATTAAAATAACATAATCTGATTTATTTTAAAGTACAAACATCTCATTTCAAAATACAAACATCTCAAATTAAAATGCTGCTATGAGACATATGAAATGGTATGTAAATATTACTAGATCAGTTGTATTTTTATGTATTTACTTTTTATCATTAATATACCACTGCACATCAAATTAATGTTTTTGTTTAATGCAATTAATCTTGATGAACACATCGTAACATATTTTTAAATAACAATGTTAAGTAAGGAGAGATTTTTCAAATAGACACACTATTACTTTAAATGTGGAATCAATCGGTGCTTTGGTGCCAAAAAGTTTTTAAATAAAGCAATGTTACAAGATTGATTTGTTCTGAAGAAGTCTGCATAGGCAGATGAAAGCGCTTAACCAGATTGTATGAGTTTTAAAAGTGCAGTTTTTAAATAATATGTTTTTAAAATAATACATTTTTCATTCACCCTGTTGGAGTCGTGTTCACTTACTCAACTATAAAACATTACTTAGACGGTCGGTTCCGTCTAGTGGATTGTATTTACGGTGTTGCTTCTGTTCTTTTTGTAAATTTTTGTTAATGGCATTTCTGATAGCATGAATGTTTCTACCATAGGTCGTGACAAATTGAATACTATTCCCTGAGGTGCGAGTTTTTTCTTTATATTGCAGTAATTCTGACCTATCTTGTCCAGTAGCCCAGTTACTGGCTGAAAGGATGGTTCCTGGTTTATAGCCCCTAGCTCTAAATCTATGTATTAAATCCGTCTTGTGCTGTTCATAGTCATCATTGGAGGAGCATATCCTTTTGATGCGTAGGAATTGTGACTTGGGAATATTCCTTATGATATGGTCAGGGTGTAAGCTGGTTGCCTGTAAAAGACTGTTATACGCTGGATATTTGTGGAAGACCTGAGTCGACAGAGTATTATCTTCATTTCTACAAATTTTGACAACAAGAAAATGAATTTCTTGGTGATGCATGTTAAGCATAAATTCAATACCCAACTTGTTTTCGTTGAGATATTGAACAAATTCTAAAAGATATTCTGTGTCTGCCCGCCAAACCAGCCAACAGTCGTCCAGGTACCACCGCCAGGTGTCCACCTCCCCCTGAAAAATGTGTGAATTATCATATATAAGGAATTACTCCAAAATGGCCCATAAAAAGATCCGCATAAATGGGGGCAAAGGATGCCCCCATTGCAGTACCACGGACCTGCCAGTAAAATTCTTGTTGGAAATAGAACACATTCTTCGTAAGGACATGCTCTGCCATACAAATTAGTAGTGTGTTAAAGCCTGGTGGATAAATGTCTGCTTTATTGAGCCAATATTCTAGAGCCTCCAGCCCAGCCCAGTGTGGAATATTAGTATATAAAGCCGTGACATCCAGTGTACACATTATCCAATCTGGTTCTAGTTGGGTGTCACTTAAGATCCTCAGAAATTCTGTTGTATCTTTGATCCTGGATCTGACCATAGACCGAAGGGGCTGTAAATATTTGGTAAGGAATCCTGATAAGGGTTCTGTAAGCGAGCCCATACCAGATACTATTGGTCTTCCAGGTGGTTTTTGCAAATTCTTATGGATTTTAGGTAACAGTGTGTCTGTTTCTGGGAATCCTCAACTGTAAGGTGATTTAGATCTGACATACTAATAATACCTTCCTCAGCTGCCAGCTTCAAAAAAGAATCCATCTCCCTTTTGAAATGTCTGGTTGGGTCTAGAGGCATTGGCATATAATGTATGCCATTCTGGAGTTGTCTGTGGGCTTCTGATAAGTAATAATCCATGTCCATAACTACACTGCTCCTCCTTTGTCGGCAGGAATAATGACTACATTTTGATTATTTTTTAGTTCCCTAAGGGCTTGTTCCGCTCCAGACAAGTTGTGACCCAGCATCCGAGATTCATAACCATGGAAATGTAGATCTTTGAGAACTTCTTGTTGAAATATGGAGACATATTTATCTATCGGGGGCTGTAAAATAGATTTTTTGAAATGAAAATCAGTAGATATTTGAGAGTCGCCCTGTTGACCAAAAAGAGATGATGTGGATTATACGGCTAGGAGCTCTTTTTTCCCCTGGTCTTAATGACCACCTGTAATTGGTATAATAACAGCAAAAAAATAAAAAATTAGATTACTCAGTCATATACTATAGAGACTTTTTCAATTTGTTATTACTGTCTCTTTAATCACTTGATTGAGACGTAGTGCTGTATGTATATATAGACTGTTACATAATCAAGATGGTAGTCACTGATGAAGGCAAAACTGCTGAAACCGGTTTGATTCACATTTATGAGTCATTAACTTTTGGAATAAACTTGGGGTATCACTCTTGGTGCTGGCCTCCTTTTTTTGGATTTTGAGTTTGCTTTTTGGCCGGTTGCACCTACCTTACGTGCGGAGTTTGTATGGGTTTGGACTATGTTGTTTTACTTAGCTGGGAGCTCCTGAGTGATCGAATGTATGTTACGGTTGTGTATGCTGCATTTTTACTTTCAGCACCTTATTTTCGTCTACTATTCAAGTATTATTTCACCCGACTTGGACTATCATCTACTGTGACTCGCAGGTAGAAATAAACATCATCTATATCTTTTTGACTTATTTTTTGGTGAAGTGTTTTGTTCACTAAAGAAATACTGCTCGTCAGGCATGGTGGGGCGTTTGAAATATCCTACGTCTGAAACATCAGATTAAACAGGACCGAGATGGAGGTTCATATTTAATGATATTTACTCTTGGGAAACCGAGGTTTTTGGTTATTTTGAACAACCTTATGGGACTGTATGACAATAGGATCGAAGGATCGTTGTGGCATATGGAACTATTGCAAATCTTTATGTTCTAGATGTAAATTTTCAGTCCGCCATATTGAATTTTATTTGCGGTTACAGGATTATAGGGCAGGTGTGTGCTTATGGACTAAATTGGATTTTTGGAACAGCTTAACATGCACTATTGATTAATATGTGAGGCTTGGTCATAACTTGTTATAACTGATTGCGACAACAGGATCGAAGGGTCATTGTGGCACATGGATCACATGGGCCTTTGGGACAGTTCGTGGAGGCTGTAATGTTGAACTGCTCTACTGTTTTGCGACGATAGGATCGAAGGATCGTTGTGGCATACGGAGGTTTACTTTATAAACCTTTTGGACAAAAATTTGCTATATTTTCCTGGACTGCAACTGCGACAATTGGGCATTACTGTGTGTATATGGACTAATATTGAACTTTGGACAATTACAACAGGTACCTATGGTGTACTGTTTTTCATGTTTCACATGTAGGAATCCTGGTTATAATTTGCATTGTTTTATAGCAATAATATGATTGGAGACCTCCATGGCTTACGAACCACTAGGGTCTTTTGGGACAGTTTATTAAGATGTTAATGGTGAATTATTTTGTGTATAATATACCATGTTCATCATGTTTCACTGTTGCAGTCATTACATTTGGGTAATCTGCTGGGAGGTTGCCCTTAGTCGGCCTTTTTAACAAAGTCTTGGGTCCTGCGTCGGTTGCTGTCCCTTCTTCCATGACGTCAGGGGTATAAAACACGCAGCCAACGCCATTACATCAGTCTTTCTTGCCGTGCGGTGCCCGAAGCAGAAGCAGTTCGCAAGTGTCGGTCGGCCAACTCCTGAAATTTTCATTTTTGAGTTTCAGAACCGAAGTCTTCAACTTAAAGCTAAGTACCCCGTTGGGGAAACTTTTTCTTGCTCCTTACCGATGTCAGTAAAAATTAATAATTTTATTACTTGTGGGAAGCAAATACCTCATAAGGATATTCATTTCTACTGTATTCCTTGCCTAGGCCCAGACCACGACGTACCTTGTTGTCGGTTTTGTGCTTTATTTAATCAGCACACTATCCATCGTCGGTACATTTTTGCTTCAAAATATTTTGGTTCTTTGTTTAATTATCCAGAAATGATGTCTGTTAGCCATACGCCTACCGGAATACCGAAAAAATGCAAATAAAGACAGACAGGCCGTTGAGGTCCAAAACTGCCGACAACGCTTCTCTTAAGCCAGTCGCCAGTTCACTGGTACTCAGTGAGGCGCTTTTGCAGCCCCTGATACCCGCTACTTCTGATTCGCAGGCCTCTACTGAGACCCATTCGGAGTCCGGTATGCCGCGAGATGCTTCACATATGGAACCTGTGGATGTCTCTACCTTGGATGGGTCTGGAGCCGCTGACCAGGCAACCGGCTTCTGAGGGTGTATTCAGGCCTACAGACTTGCATATTAAACAGACTCCAACTTCAGTGCTTAGGCCAAAATCTCAGTCTATGTCTAAAAAAACTGACGCCCAGGCCACATGTTCAGGCCCCTATCCCTAAAAGATAAATGATCAAAATGGCTGAAGATTTAATTACTCTAATCGGGATAGTCAACCCCCCCCCCCCCCAAAAAGAAGCCTAGGATTGAATTTGACTATGAATCTTCTGAACAGGACTCTGTTTCTTCTGACTCTTCTAATGATCTGGATTTGTCCATACCTACTTATGAGGACTCTGATGCAGAGGATTCCATTCCCTTTGCTTCTCCGCCTGAGGATTTCTCTTTTGGGGAAACTTTACATACCTTACAGGAGCATTTCCACTGGGAAAGTCAGGATTTCTCTGAATCCAAAAAGAGGCTTAGGGATATCCTTCTTCCTCAGCATAGGCCTTTGGCTATACCTCCTGTACTAGATATTGTTGATGTATTTTCGGAATCCAGTATGGCCCCTGATTTCTTACCTTCAGCCCCTAGCAAACCAGACAGATACTACAGGGTTCCTGAGTCCCACATATTCCTTTTCAAAAATCCTGTTGCGGACCCTGAAACCATTTCTCAGGGGCCCAAGGGCATTAAGGCTTCTACTGCTAAAAATCCTACCCCTTCTGATAGAGACTCCAGGGTGCTGGATAGATGGGATAAAAAGGTTTATACTTCTGCAACCTTAGCAATCAGAGCTTTAAACTGTCAATTCCATATGCTAAAATATCAATAGCATATCATGGGACTGCTTAAACAGAAAATTATGTTGATTTCTGACTGTGTGGAGAATAAAGATTTGCAGGATTTATTGCATTCAGCTGAACAAGTTGGCAAACATACTTTGCAATGCGGTTTTGATTCCTTAGAGGCCTCTTGTAGGGCTGCTGTTACTGGGTTTGTGCTTAGAAGGTATGCTTGGCTTAAGGAGCAGTCTCTGCCTGATTATGTTAAAGCAAAACTTTTGGATGCTCCTTTACAGCAGGACCGCTTATTTGACAATTAAGGCTGAAGAAGTTCTAAAAAAGATGGAAGATAAAGCTAAATCTATGCAAACTGTGAAAGATTTCTTACAAGTGCAACCTCCTAGATTTAGTAGGCATTGGCCTACTAAGAACTGGTCCTTTCCAGCTACTTCCAGAGCCACTACGGCCAAACCCAGACATTCCAAAACCACCAGGTTTCAGTCCCAAGGGACTTTCAGAACTAAGTAATGGGGTGCTTCCACTTCCAAATCTGGAAACAACTAGGCACCACCCTATGGTAAACATTCTCAATGACTTCCCTTTGAAATTACCAAGCACTTACCTCTTAGCCGCCCCTTTGGGGGGAAAACTGGCTCTTCATTCAAGAAACTGGCAACTTCTAACCAAGGACAATTTGGTTTTAAATATAGTGTCCCAGGGATACAGATTTCATTTCCACACGCTGCCAACTCCAAACGGGTGGCCGGACCTGCTCCCAAATCAGTGGGCAGAGGCTCAGAAACAAGTACTTTCCCTCCTAAACATGGGGGCTATTCAGCTAGTACCAGAAGAGGAAAAGGGACAAGGTTTCTATTCCAGACTTTTCCTGGTACCCAGAAAAGACAAATTATGGTGTGCAGTTCTGGTCCTGTCTACTCTAAACACCTTTCTGGACATTCCAAAATTCAAGATGCTGACCCTTCACCAGTTACTTCCTATGCTAGGCAAGGATGCCTGGTTGGCAACTCTCGTCTTAAAAGAGGCTTACCTGCATATCCCAATCAGGGAATCTTTCAGAAAATTCCTACACTTCAAAGCAGGCTGCATGCATTATCAGTTCTCTGCACTGCCCTTTGGCTTTTCTACTGCACCCAGGGTATTCAGAAAGTCCCTGGCTCCAGTAATTGCATTTTGCAGGCAAAGAAATATTCAAATATATCCATACCTGGACAATTGTCTAATTCAGGCAGAAAACCAGGCCATTCTTCTAAAACATCTGGCATTTGTAAAAAGACTACTAACCTGTCTAGGGTACACCATAAACGGAAAGAAATCTCAACTGGTACCCTCTCAAAAATTACATTCCTAGGTGCAAGCTTGAATACAACTGCCCAGTTGGCTTTCCTTACACCAGAATAGCAATTTCATTTGGTGACTTACATCAAACAGGTGGCCACAAAAACCCTGCTATCTGCAAGGCAAATACTGCAAGCCTTTGGGTTCAGGGCCTCATGCATTCTTCTAATTCCATATGCAAGACTGCATATGAGGAAACTTCAGTGGTACTTAAAAAGTTTATGGAGTCAACATTGTTAAAGCCTGGAAACAATGATCCCTATCATACCTTGCCTGCACCTAGAGTTCCTATGGTGGGCAGAGGCCTGCCACCAAAACAAGGGACTGCCATTCAGACCACCCCCTGCCACCCAAACCCTAATTACAGACGCATCAGACTTTGCATGGGGGGCTCATCTGGCAGGGAAGTGCATTCAGGGCAAATGGAGCCCAAATCAAATACACCTTCATATCAATTAAAAAGAAATGCTAGCTGTACAGAATGCACTGACTGCCTTCAAGGACTACCTTTATCCAGGACAATTACTGATGAAGATAAATCTTTTGCCTCACCCCAGAACTACCAGTTGGACAAATTTTGCAAAAGAACTCATCACAAAAAAGCCTGGAAAGTGGATGCTCTGTCCTTCAGCTGGAAAAATCTATGTCTTTGCCTTTCCCCCTCTGCCTTTGCTCTCCAAAGTTCTACTAAAAGTAAAACGGGACAAACCAAAAATGATTTTGATTGCCCCAGACTGGCCTCGCCAACACTGGTACCCACTCCTGTCCAGTGTGTCACACATTTCTCCGTGGCACCTGCCTCAGACACCTTTCTTACTTTCTCAGCAGGAGAACCAAATTCTGCACCCTCCTCTCCAAACATTGAATCTTGCAGCTTGGCTAATCACTTAAATTCACCCTTAGCATCCTTCAGCAAACCTGTGATGGATGTCATCTTGGAGGCGAGAAGACCTAGTACCAGAAAATGTTATGCTGACAAATGGAAAAGATTCTGTGCCTGGAATCAATCTCAAGGGATGAGCACAGCAGTGCCCAATTTACCTCAGATGTTGCAATACTTAACTGAGATGCGTCATAAGGGCCTGTCTTTTTCTTCCATAAAAATCCATGCCTCAGCCATTTCAACTCAGACTCCCCCCTCTTCTCTCATCCTCTTCTAAAGCAGTATCTCAGAGGGGCCAAAAACTTGAGACCACCCAGGAGAGCTCAATCCCCTGCCTGGGACCTTAACTTTGTATTGGAGAAACTTACTGTACCTCCTTTCAAACCAGCTGCAACTGCAGACTTAAAATGTCTTTCCTGGAAAACAGCCTTCCTTTTAGCAAGCACTTCAGCTAGAAGGATGTCTGCATTACAGGCCCTTATGGCAGTGGAGCCTTTCATCATCTTTCATGCGGACAGGGTGACATTCAGGACCAATCCATCATTCATGCTCAAGGTGGTATCCAGTGTGGCTCTTAATCAGTCCATTCATTTGCCAACTTTCTTTCCCAATCCACAGAACAAGGGAGAGCGGATCCTGCATTCATTGGATGTACACAGACAACTTAGATTCTACTCGGACAGGACTAAATATCGAAGAAAATCTGAACAACTGCTGGTAGCATTTGCTGCAGGGGCAGAGGGGAAGGCTATTTCAAAGCAAACCATTTCTAAATGAATAAGCCATTGTATTCATTTCTGTTATAAGCACCAGGGAAAACCTATTTCCCAGGGGATCAGATCTCATTCCACCAGGGCTGCATCTACTACAGCAGCCTTTTTCAGAGGTGTTCCTACTAGGGATATTCTAGAAGCTGCTACTTGGAGTTCAGTTCATACTTTCACCAAGCATTATCACTTACCAATTTTCTGTAAATCCAGAGCTGGCTTTGCCACTGCAGTTTTGCAGGGCCTTATAGCTGGTTCTAATGCTGTATAAATCCATCCTCCCAACGTTAGCTTTGGGAATCTACCCAAATGTAATGACTGCAACAGTGAAACACGATGAACATAGTACAGTTGTGTACACTTAGCATAAATGTAGATGTTCGACTGTATTCACTGTTGCAGTCCTGGTTACCCTCCCTCCAGCCCCCTGTTTTTCTTTTACTATACCTATTCTTTCTTTTATTATGCTTAAAAGCCTTTTTGGTGTATTTGCTTTTGTTTGGAGGCATATTTTTGTGTTTCTTATATATATATATATATATATATATATATATATATATATATATATATATATATATATATATATATATATATATATATATATATATATATATATATATAAATATATATATGTGTATGTATATATATATATATATATATATATATATATATATATATATATATATATATAATGTATGTGTATATATATAGGTATACATATAGATATATATAGATATATATATATATATATATATATATATATATAATGTATGTGTATATATATATAGGTATATATAGATATATATATATATATATATATATATAATGTATGTGTATATATATAGGTATATATATATATATATATATATATATATATATATATATATATATATACATATATATATATATATATATATATATATATATATATATATATATATATATATTGCTCCCCATTTGAGGGGGTACCTGACATCTGGGGCAAGAAAAACTGATGTAATGGCATCGGCTGCATGTTTTATACCCCTGATGACCTGATGTCATGGAAGAAGGGACAGCAACCGATGCAGGACCCAAGACTTTGTCTATCAGGCCGACTGAGGGCAACCTGCCAGCTGATTACTCAGATGTAATGACAGCAACAGTGAATACACTCTTAACATCTACATTTATGGAAAGTGTACACAACTGTACTTTTTGGCGAGTCACGGTTATTTGATAGGGTTGATTTACTCACACATTTGTGGAGTTCCATACCCAGTGCATTGCATAAAAGATTGGACGCTTTTTTGATGCTACTTATTGTTTAAACTTTAGATGTCATTGTTTAAACTGAATTATGTCTGTTCTCTTATAATATTTAACATACAAGGTTTTGCACAGTAGTTTCTATTGAATAGAAAAGATTAGGTGGACATTTTATTTAAATACCAAATGGTTTAAGGTCCCTAATTATTACGGAATCTTTGCTTCACAGGATGACATTATTTGCATTTGTATATTGTGTTTCTTTTGGAGCCAACTACCTGCTCTCTTTTTTTAGATGGCATTGTATATTTCAACCTTTTTTAACATATTGTTTTCCTTTCTGTGCGATGCATTATTCACTATATTGTTGTTGAAAATTGCTTCTAATAGGGAGAACACTATATAAGTGTAGCAGTAATCATCTGGGTGCCATTCTCTTAAACAATTTTTTGATATATTTCGGGAGCTAAAAACTGACATATGTTTGTCTTTCGGCTTTTTCCCGGTAAGGGGTCACCACAGCGGAACTCCAGTCCGCTAATGATTGGCAGTAGATTTTTATGAAACGCCAAGGTGCCAGCCCGATGCCCAACCTTCAACGAAGGCACGCCCATTTACGCACGCATGTTTTTCGAACGCTACCCAACTGTGGGGAGGACATGCAGACTCCACACAGAAGGCACTCCCAAGCCAAGCCGAGAATCAAACTGGAGAACATCTTGCTGTGAGGTAACAACGCTACCGCTGTACCACCGCGGCAAACTGACATATAATAGTTAATAATTGGGACAGACTTTTCACCTTTTTGAGCACTCTACTCATCCAACTGGATTTGCTAGCCTGAGGCATCATATGAATAATTTTTTGTTTGGACCTATATATATATATATATATATATATATATATATATATATATATATATATATATTTGTTTTTTCCCTTGAAGTAATTGTAATTATTCTTGGACAGATCCCTTAGTATAGTAAGAGATACCTACCATGTATTTGGTCACTATACTGCAGGGTTTATCTGCAGATAAAAATGACCTTCAAGTGTTTGGGGTTCACGGTAATGGTGGTATCATTACCGGGGACCTTAGGGATCCAAATGACCTATGCAAGAATTTTTTTTATAAAACTGACTAAAAGTATGACTAATCTACGTAGTTCAGTCTGGCACCTTAAACTATTCAATGCCTATCAGGCTAAAAATACAACTCCAAGGGGCTTGAGAATCCAGTTGCAACCATATGTCAGTAATCCGGATGATAGGCTATGTGAGGAATGGGCACAAGCACAGCAAGATGCAACCATGTCATTTGTTAAAATACTGTCCTCCTTTTATGAACGGTCAGTTCAGACCAACATCATTGAAGCCCAGTATATTTGTGAGGAAATCAAGGCATATGAGGGTCAGACATTATACCAAGAATGTCTTCATAAACTATCCAAAGATTTGTTAGAAACCGAGTAAGAAACTACGTAAGTTTCACAAGGATTTGACAGACTATGAACAAGGTAAAGCTTTTGGTATCAAACAGAATGTTTTTTTCTGATGGGGATTACAGGGGGACTAGACCCAGGAGGAAGAGACCCAGATCCATTTTAAAGAAACCTAAAAATGATTATAGCAGCACCTCAGGGGAGGAATCCTCTGTTACTGAAACTGAGCATTGGCTTCACTCAGGGGTCCCCAGCCCACAAGAAACAGAAAAATGTTGACCACCCTTTAGGCCTAGGAAACATAAGGGTGGGAGAAAACATTGCAAACGTGGAGAATTTGGAAACATTGTTACAAATGATAATTCCCAAATAGCAGAATGCTCAAATGTACTCAACATTTCCTCTCTAACATTATCTGAAACTGCCATTAAACTACTTAACAAGGGAGTAACATATGTTCCTGGTTTTTATGTCCATGAAGACCGTATTGTGAAAGATGTTTTGTCATTTTGTCAGCTGTTGAATTTAAAACTATATTTTGTCCAACAGGGTGACTCTCAAATATCTACTGATTTTCATTTAAAAAAATCTACTTTTCAGCCCCCGATGGATAAATATGTCTCCATATTTCAACAATCCGTTCTCAAAGATCTACATTTTCATGGTTATGAATCTTGGATGCTGGGTCACAACTTCTCTGGAGCGGAACAAGTAGTCATTAGGGAACCGAAAAATAATCATAATGTAGTCATTATTCCTGCCGACAAAGGAGGAGCAGTTGTAGTTATGGACATGGATTATTACTTATCAGAGGCCCGTAGACAACTCCAGATTGGCATACATTATATGCCAATGCCTCTAGACCCAACCAGATGTTTCAAAAGTGAGATGGATTCCTTTTTGAAGCTGGCAGCTGAGGCAGATATTATTAGTACGTCCGTTCTAAATCACCTTACAGTTCACGATTCCCAGAAACAAATACTCTATTAACCAAAATCCAAAATAATTTGCAAAAACCACCTGGAAGACCAATAGTATCTGGTATGGGCTCGCTTACGGAACCCTTATCAGGATTCATTGCCAAATATTTACAGCCCCTTCTTACTATGGTCAGATCCAGGATCGAAGATGCAACAATTTCTGAGGATCTTAAGTGACACCCAGCTAGAACCAGATTGGATAATGTGTACATTGGATGTCACTGCTTTATATACTAATATTCCACACTGGGCTGGGCTGGAGGTTTTAGAATATTGGCTCAATAAAGCAAACATTTATCCACCAGGCTTTAACACACTACTGATTTATATGGCAGAGCATGTCCTTACGAAGAATGTCCAAAAAGATGCGTGACTTTCCAATGAGCAATAAAATGAAAGTAGAAATTCAAACAAATAAATCCATGTAAGTTAGCAAATTGTTTATTCCAAGCGAGGTTTTCGCCAAAGGCTTCTTCAGACTCTTTACACAAACTAAAACTTTGAACATCACTTTTAAAACCAACAAAAGCTTGTGATAGGATCTCTATAATCACATGTTTCCTTCATTTAAAAATACAGTAACCCATTAAACTCAGTTCCATGAATGTTACCTTGTTCAGCTAAGAAAAATACTGGTATATTAAAAGTAAGAACTGAATAGTTCAAAATAAACATACATAAAAACATACATAAAAAACATACATAAAAATGCATTGGTGCCCAAGCATACATTATATTATATTAAACAATTGAGTATATCTCAGAGCCTTGTCATATTTACTTATCATCTCATGGTGCTTTAGAAACATCTCGTACTGAACTTTCAGGCAGTATATATCAAAAGCCATTTCAGACTTGGTTAGTATAACCCAAACTGCTTGTAATGCACATATTTACAAAGTGTGACATTAGATATTTCCGTGTTTTACTGGAAGTTCATATTATCCAGAGTAGACTCGTAAAACAGTCAACAATTACAGGTGGTTAAAACTTGTATCACATTAGTTAGGCTATTCTCGTATAAATCAAAAGTTAAAAACAGTTTTCAAAATTACTTATTTTCTGTAGACTCTGAAACGCTTTTAAAATTCACAGCACAACAAAGTATTCCTTGCGTATGTGCCTGGTTAATTCTTGAATGCAAAACAAAGAACGCTACTGCGTACTTACGTACCATAAGCGTTCATAAAATAAACATGGTGTCTATTTAAAAGCCGATTAGGCTTACAACAGGCATAAGTACATGCAGCTTTTCAATAGCTGTCCATTAGTTCATGCCTTAGTCTCTTCAATCTCCGTTATTAAACAGGGACATTTGACATTTCAGGATGTGAGCGTAACTTACAAAATGTGGGTGGAAGAATGCTTCAACAATAAGCGAAGCAACAAAGCGTCTATATGGAAACAGAGCAATATCTTAATAATTAACTTGACTCGTACAGATCCACAATGGTGGAAATAAGCACACTGACTTAAGCAACCATTAATTGCACTTTATAATTGTTACATCCTTGATACCCAAGTTTAAAATATAGACATTGTGAAATGTTAAAACTCTTATGTGGTGAAGCGGAAAATATAGGAAGGAATACATGAGGGAAAATGGGAAGTATTTTGGCACATATAATCTGTTAATCCCGAATGGCATCCTGAGGTGTCTTACATTAGTTTTTATAAACAGTACTTTTCAATACTAAATATATGTGTGCAAAGATTCATTTCTTATGACAAATGTTGAAAGTGTATGAAATGCCTACAATATGTCTGAGTATATAGATGGGTCATCTACACCATGGTCATGATGTTGTGAGGAAAATGTACCTAACTAATGTGGAATTTAGAACAGTTAGTGGGAGATCTCTTTACCTCGTAATCATCTACTTTTCAAAAATGGCTTTATTTGGATTTTATCGTTAAGGCCTGGTGGTTTATCGGACCTTAATCTTATGATCCATCTTGTTTCTTGTTCCAAAGTTCTGTTAATTAGATCACCACCTCTGAATCCTTCATACACACATTGAATGGCACAGAACTTAAAGGAATGACTGGTACCAGTTGAACTTTTATGTCTAGCCAATGCATTGGTTTCTGTACCTACTCTAAGGTGGTACGTGTGTTCCCTAATCCTCTCCTTAAATGATCTATTTGTTTTCCCTATGTAGTAACTATTACATCCTAAACATTTAGCCATATATATGACATTTTACTTTCACAGTTGGTGTTAGTGTTAAAATTGTAAATCGTCCTGTAGTAGGGTGCTCAAAACTAGTTTCTTTATTAATATAAATACATTGATTGCAATGACCACAGGGTACTGTGTTTCTATTCACTGTCAACCTGTTAACTAGTGGATGTCTTGGTCTACATAGGATACTCTTCAGATTGGGAAGGTTTTATAAGCTATACGAGGTGTGCCAGCAATCTCACTAACTTCTATATCTGAATTCAAAATACCCCAGTGTTTCTTCATAATGCTTTTCACTTGCAGGCTCATTTTACTAAAAGTAAGGTTAGCTCTAACTTCATTCCTAGGGAACCTGAGCTAGTGGTCATTGCTTCATGTGCCATAAAATATGGTTTCGCAGTACTTGTTCTTAAGGTCTCCACTGTGTTAATAGTGTCTAATATTTCTTTTCTTTGTAACCTCTCTCAGAAATCTCTCCTTCATGTCCTCTATTCCTGAAACATAAGTTTCTTGTTGTGGATTCAATCTAGATACCCTCATAAATTGTCCTTTAAGGACGTTTTGAAATACATGGCGGGATGCATACTTTGTCTATGTAATATATTGTTTCTTTGGCAATCTTTTCTATAAATAGTTGTGTTGATCATACCATTGGTCATTCTAAATACTTCCACGTCCAAAAATGGAAGATTGCTAACTGAGAAGTTGGCAGTAAATTTTAAGAAGTCCGTGGTATTGTCCAAGTAAGAAACAAAGTTTAATAGGGAGGGTTCATCTCCAAGCCATGTAATGAAGAGGTCGCACACAGAACCGCAGTACATTGCAGCATGTTCTATAAATGATAGATTATTGAAGAGAAAAGTATCTTCCCATCTGGCCATGACTAGGTTGGTAGCTATTTGCACATGATGTGCCCATAGCCACGCCATCCTTCTGTAAGTAAATGACTTCTTCAAATGCAAAGACATTATTAGTTAATATAGTCTCTAATAGCAGGGTCACAAGGTCAATCTTTCTATCAGTGAAGTCTGAATGTGCTTTCAAATATTCAGTGATCAGTCTTATTCCTACGTCATTGGGGATCACTGTGAATAAGCTAACCACATCAAGTGTCACAAAGAAAAAATGTTGGTTCGTATCCAATGAGTGAGTTTGAGAATATAGGTCTAAAAGAAATTGCTTACTATCTTTCAGGATCTTCTTATTACCATTAACTAACGGTCTAAGTACACTCTCTAGATAAATAGATAGTTCTGTTACCCACCCTTGACCTGCAACAATAGGTCTAAATGGTGGGTCTCTGCTGTTCTTATGGACTTTAGGAAGTCCCTGTATGATCGGTATAGTGGGATTGTTCACCTTTAGGTATCCATACAGCTCTTGTGTTATGTCATGCGATAGTACCAGGTCATCTAGGGTATTGTAAACACTAAAGACCATGTTATTTAAATTAGCCTTAGTTACTTTTGTATATGTAGTTGTATCTTCAAGCATCTGAAACATTTTATTTGCATAGTAAGTATAGTCCATAATGACAACCGGTCCTCCTTTATCTGCTGGTCTTATTACAATAGACCTGTCATCTCTCAATGAATTCAAAGCTTGCCTTTGTTTATAGTTTAAATTACGTCCATGTTTGGATGGTTTATTCTCTTGATGACTTCTATATATTTCATCTTCCACTACATTCCCAAATACCTCTATAGTCGGGTTCAGTGGTGGAACATATGTACTATTTGGACGATGCTTACTCATAACTTGGCTACTATCTGAGTTGCCAAAATCCAACCTTAATTGTAAATTCCGAACATACATTTTTGTTTCTATAATAGTATCTACTAGATCGTTAGGTTTTGTAGGAATAAAACCTAGGCCTTTACTTAAGACCTGTATTTCATATTCATTCAGTGCCCTACCAGATAAATTCATGATTAACGATTTTGTCTCCCCACATTTTCTTGATTGTGGGGCCTAGTTGTTGCTGTTCGTCTATTGAGCCTTTCCTTTTCTGTCTCCCTCTGCTTGTGCACCTTCTTTTGTCCCAAAAATGGTTCTGGGCTATGGGAGGGCCGACATCTATTTGAATTGAAAATGGCACTGTTTGCTTTTGGTCTAACTACTGCTGCACCTGATCTCTGTGCCTGTGATACAACCTGTCAAACTCTCACCTAACTCACCTTGGTTCTCTCTGCCATTACTTAGTATCTGTGAGGGGCTGTGAGTCTCTGTCTCTATATGATTAGATTCTGTCAACTGTGGATCAGGTCCTGTGCTGTTTCCAATAAGTGGAACTTCAGGACCATCACTCTGTTTATTACGTGGCGTGAGTGTGTTGGACAATCTATTTTCTGTGTTAATATTTTGTTGATAGCTATCTGGTTTGTTAACAGGTGTGGTTAAGGTAGTATTCTGAAACTTTTACCTGTTACACCTGATGGTCTCTGAGATCCATTTAAATCAGAATTGAAGTGTGAGTTAGGTGTCATTTCCTGGGCCAAGTGAAAACATTATTATTTCTAAAATCTAAATCCCTGGTAATTTTACTTTTTTCTGGTCTAACATCCGCTTCTTTAAAAATAACACATCTTCTATAACTTTTCTTAGTTTACTCATACATATTTCATTATTACTAAATTTGCATTCAAAATCTTTAAACAAATTGTTAACAACCAATCTCAATCTCCTCTTCAGGTAGGTGAAATTCAATCAAAAGTTTCATATAGCTAAAACTCAACTCAAGGTTGAGTTGCTGCCAACGATATAGAAGGTCTGGCAGTGAAGTACCAGAGGTGGGCATTTTAGTACTCTTAGCCCACGAGGTATGATTTGCTTATTTAAACATACTTCAAAATAATGTCTCTGAACTTGTAGTTTGATTAATTTAGTAAACACAGTCTCTAATTCATGTAAGTCTTTGGAAACATCCAAGTTAGTCATACCTAACTGAGTATCAGTTCCTCCATCTGACTGGATTAAAGTCCATGAGTAGGTTTGTACCAGAGACACAAGTCTTAAATCTGTCCAGGACACTTGAAGTAGGTTCTAACACTCTCGGTACATAAGGCAGTTCAATATTCACATTACTTTCATTCGCCATCCTCACTCTCTGCAGCTCTGACAAAAGTAAAAAGTAAATGCACAAATCCAAAACTCAGAGCTGCTGTTAGTTGAGGTAGGATACTCACGCTAAAACACTAGTAAAACTCAGTCCAAAAAGATGCGTGACTTTCCAATGAGCAATAAAATGAAAGTAGAAATTCAAACAAATAAATCCATGTAAGTTAGCAAATTGTTTATTCCAAACGAGCTTTTCGCCAAAGGCTTCTTCAGACTCTTTACACAAACTAAAACTTTGAACATCACTTTTAAAACCAACAAAAGCTTGTGATAGGATCTCTATAATCAGGTACATTTTAGGTACATTTTCCTCACAACATCATGACCATGGTGTAGATGACCCATCTATATACTCAGACATATTGTAGGCATTTCATACACTTTCAACATTTGTCATAAGAAATGAATCTTTGCACACATATATTTAGTATTGAAAAGTACTGTTTATAAAAACTAATGTAAGACACCTCAGGATGCCATTCGGGATTAACAGATTATATGTGCCAAAATACTTCCCATTTTCCCTTTCCCTCATGTATTCCTTCCCTATATTTTCCGCTTCACCAAAGAGTTTTAACATTTCACAATGTCTATATTTTAAACTTGGGTATCAAGGATGTAACAATTATAAAGTGCAATTAATGGTTGCTTAAGTCAGTGTGCTTATTTCCACCATTGTGGATCTGTACGAGTCAAGTTAATTATCAAGATATTGCTCTGTTTCCATATAGACGCTTTGTTGCTTCGCTTATTGTTGAAGCATTCTTCCACCCACATTTTTGTAAGTTACGCTCACATCCTGAAATGTCAAATGTCCCTGTTTAATAACGGAGATTGAAGAGACTAAGGCATGAACTAATGGACAGCTATTGAAAAGCTCATGTACTTATGCCTGTTGTAAGCCTAATCGGCTTTTTAAATAGACACAATGTTTATTTTATGAACGCTTGTAGTATGACAGTAGCGTTCTTTGTTTTGCATTCAAGAATTAACCAGGCACATACTGCAAGGAATACTTTGTTGTGCTGTGAATTTTAAAAGTTTCGCTTCAGAGTCTACAGAAAATAAGTAATTTTGAAAAACTGTTTTTAACTTTTGATTTATACGAGAATAGCCTAACTAATGTGATACAAGTTTTTAACCACCTGTAATTGTTGACTGTTTTACAAGTCTACTCTGGATAATATGAACTTCCAGTAAAACACGGAAATATCTAATGTCACACTTTGTAAATATGTGCATTACAAGCAGTTTGGGTTATACTAACCAAGTCTGAAATGGCTTTTTGATATATACTGCCTGAAAGTTCAGTACAGATGTTTCTAAAGCACCATGAGATGATAAGTAAATATGACAAGGCTCTGAGATATACTCAATTGTTTAATATAATATAATGTATGCTTGGGCACCAATGCATTTTTTATGTATGTTTTTTTATGTATGTTTTTATGTATGTTTATTTTGAACTATTCAGTTCTTACTTTTAATATACCAGTATTTTTCTTAGCTGAACAAGGTAACATTCATGGAACTGAGTTTAATGGGTTACTGTATTTTTAAATGAAGGAAACATGTGATTATAGAGATCCTATCACAAGCTTTTGTTGGTTTTAAAAGTGATGTTCAAAGTTTTAGTTTGTGTAAAGAGTCTGAAGAAGCCTTTGGCGAAAGCGCTTACTCGTTTGGAATAAACAATTTGCTAACTTACATGGATTTATTTGTTTGAATTTCTACTTTCATTTTATTGCTCATTGGAAAGTCACGCATCTTTTTGGACTGAGTTTTACTAGTGTTTTAGCGTGAGTATCCTACCTCAACTAACAGCAGCTCTGAGTTTTGGATTTGTGCACTTACGAAGAATGTGTTCTATTTCCAACAAGAATGTTACTGGCAGGTCCGTGGTACTGCTATGGGGGCATCCTTTGACCTCATTTATGCGGATCTTTTTATGGGCTATTTTGAGGAATTCCTTTATATATGATAATTCACACAACATTTTTCATGGGGAGATGGGCATCTGGTGGCAGTACCTGGACGACTGTTGGCTGGTTTGGCGGGCAGACACAAAATATCTTTTAGAATTTGTTCAATACCTCAATGAAAACAAGTGGGGTATATTGAATTTCCGCTTAACATGCATCACCAAGAAATTCATTTTCTTGCTATCAAAATTTGTAGAAATGAAGATAATACTCTGTCGACTCAGGTCTTCCACAAATATCCAGAGTATAACAGTCTTTTACAGGCAACCCGCTTACACCCTGACCATATCATAAGGAATATTCCCAAGTCACAATTCCTACGTATTAAAAGGATATGCTCCTGCAATGTTGACTATGGACTTCACAAGACCGATTTAATACATAGATTTAGAGCTAGGGGCTATAAACCAGGAACCATCCTTTCAGCCAGTAACAGGGCTACTGGACAAGATAGGTCAGAATTACTGCAATATAAAGAAAAAACTTGCACCTCAGGGGATAGTATTCAATTTGTTACGACCTATGGTAGAAATATTCATGCTATCAGAAATGCCATTAACAAAAATTGGAATATTCTTATGGCAGATCAAGAACTATCAAGTCTACTTACGGATAGATGTAAGTTTTCATATCGTAGGGAACACACATTGGGATCCTATTTTAATCATTACAAAGCCAAGGGTGGAAGTCACTCTTTGGAACAACTAACAATTACAGAGGACATGTTAGTTGGGTCATTTTCTTGTGGACATTGCTCCTTTTGTAGATACACATGCCTAAATCTAAGGAGTTTTCTGGTAAAAGTACTCAAATGGTCTGTAGGATCATGCATTTTGCAAATTGTGGAACAGACTGGTGGTTTATTTGGCCACGTGTTCCTGTTCATCCTTTTATGTTGGGCAAACGTCTAGACCTTTCAGAATAAGAATGTCTGAACATGTAAGTGATATTTGAAACAAACTAATGACCAGTGCACTTTACAGATATATATGTGATCATAAATCGGCAATATTTCATTTTTGTATTATTGATAAGATAGTGGGTGAAAGACTGAACAAGTTAGGGTGGCATAGTATTTTGAATGATAAAGAAAAGATGTGGATTATAAGGCTAGGAGCTCTTTTTTTTTCCCCTGGTCTTAATGACCACCTGTAATTGGTATAACAGCAAAAATTAGATTACTCATTCATATACTATAGAGACTTTTTTCAGTTTTTATTACTGTCTCTTTAATCACTTGATTGAGATGTAGTGCTGTATGTGTATATATAGACTGATGTTCTTCATGTTTCACTGTTGTAGTCATTACATTTGGGGTAATCTGCTGGCAGGTTGCCCTCAGTCGGCCTGAATAACAAAGTCTTGGGTCCTGCATCGGTTGCTGTATCCTCTTCCATGATGTCAGGTCGTCTGGTATAAAACATGCAGCCAATGCCATTTTATTCAGTCTTTCTTGCCGCGCTGTGCCCAAAGCAGACGCAGTTCGCAAGTGCCGGTCGGCCGACTCCTGACATTTTCGCATTAGACTTTCAGAACCGAAGTCTTCAAACTAAAGCTAAGTACCCCGTTGGGGAAACTTTTTCTTGCTCCTTACCGATGTCAGAAAAAGTTAATAATTGCATTACTTGTGGGAAGCAAATACCTCAAGGGTTTTCATTTGTACTGTATTCCTTGCCTAGGCACAGATCACAACGTGCCTTGCTGTCTGTTTTGTGCTAGGTTTAACCAATGCACTATTAAGCGTCTGTATATTTTTGCTTCTAAATACTTTGGTTCAAGATTTAATTATCGTGAAATGTCGTCTGTTAGCAATCTGACTACCGGAGTTCACAAAAAACGCAAAGTTAAAAAAACAGAGACAGACCATCTAGGTCCAAAACCAGTGACTAAGCTTCTCCTAAGCCAGTCGCCGGTACTCAGTGAGGCGCTTTCGCAGCCCTTAATACCCGCTACATTTGAGTCACAGGCCTCTACCAAGACCCATTCGGAGTCCGGAATGCCGCGAGATTCTCAGAGTATTGAACCCGCGGATGTCTCCCTCTTGGATGGATCTGGAGCCGCTGAGCAGGCACCGACTTCTGAGGGTGTTTTCAGGCCTCAACATTTTTATATTAAACCGACGCCAGCCTCAAAAACAAGGTAAAAAACATCATCTATGTCTAATAAACTGACGCATGAGCCACGTGCTGAGGCCCCTATGCCTAAAAAACAGATGATCAAAATGGCTAAGGATTTAATTACCTTGATCAGGAGTTCCCAACCCCCCCTGCTAAGGGGCCTTGGCAAGGCACTGATTATGAATCTTCAGATCAGGTTTCCATTTTTTCTAATACCTGTTTTGATCAGGAGTTTTCTATTCCACCCTGTGTGGATTCTGATGCAGAGGAATCCATCCCATCTGCATCTCCTCCTGAGGATTACTCTTTTGAAGAGACTTTGCATACTTTAAGGGAACATTTTCACTGGGAGAGTCAGGACTTCTCTGAATAAAAAAAGAGGCTTAGGGATTTCCTCCTCCTTCCTTGGCATAGGCTTTTGGCAATACCTCAAGTATTAGACATTGTTGATGTGTTCTCAGAATCAGACATGGCTCCTGATTCCCTGCCTCCAGCTACTAGTAAGCCAGACAGATATTACAGGGTTCCTGACTCCCACAAATTTCTATTCAAAAATCCTGCTGCTGATTCTATTTCTCAGGGTCTCAAGGGTGTAAAGGCCTCTACAGCCAAAAATCCTATCCCCTCTGACAGAGATTCCAGGGCGCTGGATAGATGGGGAAAGAAGGTTTATACGTCTGCAACCTTGGCAATCAGGGCCTTAAACTGCCAGTTTCATATGCTTAAATATAAACAGCATGTTATGGGCTTACTGAAACAGAAAATTGTTTATTTCTGATTTTGTGGAAAATCAAGAGTTACAGAAATTATTGCATTCAGCAGAACAGGTTGGAAAGCATACTTTGCAGTGTGGTTTTGATTCCTTGGAGGCCTCTTGTAGGGCCGCCGTTACTGGACCTGTGATTAGAAGGCATGCCTGGCTCAAGGAGCAAAATCTGCCTGATCATGTTAAAGCTAAATTGTTGGATGCCCCTTTTGCAGCATGATACCCTGTTTGGTAATAAGGCAGAAGAGGTTTTAAAGAAAATGCAAGACAATGCTAAATATATGCAAACTGTAAAAGATTTCTTGCAAGTGCAGCCACCCAGGTTCAGTAGACACTGGCTTACAAAAAAATTGGTCCTTTCCTGTGTCCAACAGAGCCACTCAAGGCAAATCCAGGTGCTCAAAAGGCTCCAAATACCAATCACAGGGTTCTTACAGGTCAAAGCATTGGGGTGCCTCCACCTCCAAAACTGGAGGAAACAAAACACAACGCTACAGTAAGCAGTCTCAATGACTTTCCTCTACCATCAGCAAGCACTTACCTTTTGACAGCCCCCTTGGGGGGAAAACTAGCACTTCATGCTCAAAATTGGCAGTTAACTACTCAGGTCAAGTGGGTATTAAACGTAGTATCCCAGGGGTACAGATTTCATTTCCATACTTTGCCAATTCCAAACGGATGGCTGTATCTGCCACAAAACCAGTGGGCTGAGGTCCAGAAACAAGTCATGTCCCTCATGGATTTGGGGGCTATTCAACCGGTACCAGAAAAGGAAAAAGGAGAAGGTTTTTATTCAAGACTTTTCCTGGTACCTAGAAAAGACAATTCATGGTGTCCAATACTGGACTTATCGATTTTGAACACGTTCCTGGACATTCCAAAATTCAAAATGCTAACTTTACAACAACTACTGCCTATGCTAGGCAGGAATGCTTGGTTAGTAACTCTGGACTAAAAGAGGCATACCTCCATATCCCAATAAGGGAATCATGAAGAAGATACCTCTGCTTCAAAACAGGTTTTTTGCATTACCAATTCTCTGCACTGCCCTTTGGCTTATCTGCTGCACCCAGGGTCTTTACAAAGTGCCTGGCACCAGTAATTGCATTCTGCAGACAAAAAAGCATTCAAATGTATCCTTATCTGGACGACTGTTCAAGCAGAGGACAAGGACACTCTTCTTCAACATCTGGCGTTTGTAAAAAGGCTTCTAGCATGTCTAGGGTATGCCATAAACGAAAAGAAATCACAATTGGTACCCTCTCAAATAATTACATTCCTGGGTGCAAGCTTGAATACAACTGCCCAGATGGCTTACCCTAACGCCAGACAGACAAAGGCAACTGACAACATACTTCAAACAAATGGCAACAAAAACCCAGTAATTTGCAAGATAAATTCTGCAGGCTTTGGGGTTCGTGGCATCCTGCATTCTACTAATTCCATATGCGAGACTGCATATGAGGATACTTCAGTGGTACCTAAAACGTTTGAGTCAACATCGTCACAGTCTGGAAACAATGATTCCTCTCATTCCCTGCCTATAACAGGAGTTTCTTTGGTGGGCAGAAACATGTCACCAAAACAAGGGACTGTCATTCACTCTACCCCCTGCCACCCAAACCCTAACTACAGACGCATCAGACTATGCTTGGGGGGCCCACCTGGAGGGGAGATGCATTCAGGGCAAATGGAACCCAAACCAAATACATCTGCATATCAACCAGAAAGAGATGCTAGCTGTTCAGAATGCTCCGACAGCCTTCAAGGACTTACTTCATCCAGGACAACTACTGATAAAAATTGACAACACCACAGTTATGTGGTACATAAACATGCAGGGGGGTACACATTCCTACCCCCTTTGCAGACTAGCCATGGACTTGTGGAACACAGCCTTGACTTACCAGATACATCTTCAAGCTCAATTCCTGCCAGGAAAACAAAATACTCTGGCAGAAATCTTATGGACCTGCACGAATGGAAACTGGATCCACAAATCTTCAGCATGGTAACACAGAAATGGGGGAGCCCAGACATAGATATATTTGCCTCTCCCCAAAATTATCAGTTGGACAAATTCTGCACAAGAACGCATCACAAAAAAGCATGGAAAGTGGATGCCCAATCCTTCAACTGGAAAAACCTATCAGTCTATGCCTTTCCCTCTCTGCCTCTACTCTCCAAGGTCTTACTAAAAGTCAGACAGGGAAAACCAAAAATGATCCTAGTTGCTCTGGACTGAACTCGCCAGCACTGGTACCCACTTCTAAGGAATAGGTCTCAATTCCCTCCATAGTACTTGCCTCCGATACCTCAACTACTGTCTCAGCAGAACAGTCAAATTCTGCACACTCCCCTCCAAACCCTGAATCTTTCAGCATGGCTGATCAATTAATTATTTAAACGCCTCTCAGTAAATCTGTGATGGATCTCATTTTGGAAGCCAGAAGACCTAGTACTAGAAAATGTTATGCTGATAAATGGAAGAGATTCTGTGCTTGGAACCAAGCACAAGGAACAGATACAGCAAAGCCCAATATTCCTCAGATTTTACAATATTTGCCTGAGATGCTTCACAAGGGCCTATCTTTTTCTTCAATAAAAATCCATGCCTCTGCCATCTCGGCTCATTACAACACTGAGCCTCCCCTCTTTTCCCATTCTCTGCTTAAACAGTATCTTAGAGGAGCCAAAAGTGTAAGGCCTCCCAGAAGATCACCAGCTCTGGCATGGGACCTCAATTATGTGCTGGAAAAACTCACCCTGCCTCCTTTTGAACTAGCAGCTACTGTGGATATAAAATTTCTATCTTGGAAAACAGCTTTTCTCTTGGCAGTCACTTCAGCAAGAAGGGTTTCAGAACTATAGGTTCTCATGGCAGTGGAGCCTTTTATTATATTTTACCCGGACATGGTGTCCCTCAGGACCAATCCATCTTTTATGCCTAAGGTGGTATCCAGTGTGACTCTTAACCAGACCATTCACCTGCCAACATTTTACCCAAATCCGCAGAACAAGGGGGAGCGGATTCTGCATTCATTGGACTTACACAGACAACTAAGATTCTACTTAAACAGGACCAAATCTTTAAGAAAGTCTGAGCAACTACTGGTAGCATTTGCTGCAGGATCAGAGGGGAAGGCTATATCAATGCAGACTATTTCAAAATGGGTAAGCCACTGCATTCGATTCTGCTACATGCACCATGGTAAACCTGTGCCCAGGGGGGATCAGATCACATTCCACCAGGGCTGCCTCTACTTCAGCAGCTTTTCTCAGAGGGGTTCCAACCAAAGACATTCTAGAAGCTGCTACTTGGAGCTCTGTTCATTCCTTCACAAAACATTATCATTTGCCTCTCCTCTCCAAATCCAGGGCAGGCTTTGCCACTGCAGTTCTGCAGGGCCTTATAGCTGCTCCTAATACTGTTTAGTGCCATCCTCCCATAGACAGCTTTGGGATTCTACCCAAATGTAATGACTGCAACAGTGAAACACGAAGAACATAGTACAGTTGTGTACACTTAACATAAATGTAGATGTTCTAGTGTATTCACTGTTGCAGTCCGGGTTACCCACCCGCCATCGCCCTTTCTATACCTTTTCTTTCCTTCACTATACACTAAGGCCGTTGTGGTGTATTTGCTTTTAGATGAAGGTAAAGTTTATGTTGCTGAAAGTGCATTTATATATATTTCTATTTATTTATGTATATATATGTTTTTGCTCCCCATTGGGGGGGGGGGGGGGCACCTGACATCTGGGGCAAGAAAACTAAATAAAATGGCATCTGCTGCATGTTTTATACCCCTGACGACCTGACGTCATGGAAGAGGAGATAGCAACTGACGCAGGACCCAAGACTTTTGTTATTCAAGCCGACTGAGAGCAGCCTGCCAGCAGATTACCCCAAATGTAATGACTGCAACAGTGAATGCACTCTAACATCTATATTTATGGTAAGTGTGCACTACTGTACTTTACATAATCAAGATGGTAATCACTGATGAAGGCAAAACTGCCGAAACCGGTTTGATTCACTACCATTTGTGATTCATTAACTTTTGGAATAAGCTTAGGCATCACTTTTGGTGCTGGCCTCCTTTTTTTTGGATTTTGAGTTTGCTTTTTGGCCGGTTGCACCTGCCTTACATGTGGAGTTCATTTGGGTTTGGTCTGCGTAGACATGCCTGGATGCATCTCTGTTCTTTTGCGGAGCCCTTCAAGTCTTCATTTATCAACACCCCATTTGATGGCTCATCCTTGCTTGGGCCCAAGGTCAAGGAAACTTTGACCAGGTGTGAGCAGGAAGGAAAGACTCTGTCTGCAGTCGGAGTCCGCTTTTCTAACCCTACTCGGCCTTATCCTAAAGGCCCTAGGGGTGGAAAGATGTGGTTCCGAAAAGCCCAAGGAGCATTTCAGGACACACGTGGCGAAACCCTCTCTAGAGGCAGAGGCGGGGGTTATAATGGAAGACGCCACCCGCACAGCAGAGGGGGTCCGCAATAGCAGGGTGACAGAGGTAAATTCTGTGGTCAGCCCTACCAGCGCTCCTGAAAAGAGGCTCTGCTGTCCTGCTCTGGAGGCAGTCTGGGTGACAGAGGTCAATTCTGTGGTCAGTCCTACCAGCGCTCCTGAAAAGAGGCTCTGCTGTCCTGCACTGGAGGCAGTCGGGGGTTGCTTGTCTTTATACCCAGAAGCCTGGCTAGACATAACATCCGACACCTGGATACAAAGCATCATTTCCAGAGGGTATTTCATACCCTTCTCTTTCCCCCCTATGCCTGTCAAGAGAATCCCGGACATTCCATCCAGTTTCAGGGAACAAGCAACTCTAGAGGTCCACAAGTTGCTAGAAGAGTCATCCAGCTAGTCCCAGCAGACCAAACAGGATTCGGAATTTACTCCAGATTCTTTTTGGTTGCAAAGAAAACAGGGGACTGGAGACCTATCTTGGACCTCAGCAGACTCAACTATTTTGTGAAGAAAGAGAAATTCCGAATGGTCACGCTTCAGCCCGTACTTCCCTTTTTAGGGAAAGGCGATTTGGATGTGCTCCATCGATCTCAAGGACGTGTACTACCACATAAAGATGGACCGACACTCCAGAGATCACCTGCGTTTCCGGCTGAGAGCCAATCACTATCAGTTTCGAGCCCTGCCCTTTGGTCTCACTACAGCCCCCAGAGTGTTCACCAAATGCATGGCAGTGGTCACGGCTCACCTGAGGCATCTAGGATTCCAGGTGTTTCCATACCTAGATGATTGGCTCCTTACCTCCACCACCAGGCATCAACTGATTCAGGTAACCCAATCCACTCTGGCACTCTGCAACCCATTAGGCATTACGGTCAACTTCGAAAAGTCTGCCTTGTCACCATTGCAGCATATCGTCTTTATAGGAACAGAGTTGGATACATCAACCACCACTCTACGTCTTCCAGCTGAAAGAGTCTCACTGCTTCGCCAGCACATCGCCTCATTGGTGTCAAAGAACAGAGCTCCAGCCACATAGGTCTTGAAAGTATTAGATTTGATGGCGGCAGAGATATTAGCCATTCCTCTCGCAAGGCTGCATTTGCGAGTTCTTCAAAGGCTTCTCTTCACCCATTGGTCTTACCAGGAATTGCCAGTGAACCATATGATACTCATCACAAACTCATGCAAGAGGTACCTTCAGTGGTGGTTGACGTCTCCATGTCACAATGGGATGACCCTTTATGCCCCCCCCCCCAGTAGCCACTGAGACCACGGACGCTTTCCTGATAGGGTGGGGGGGGGGGCATTTTCAGGGAAAGACTGCCCAAGGCTCGTGGATGGATCAAAAGTCACATTTGCATATCAATGCTCTAGAGATGAGAGCAGTACTTCTGGCGTTGCAGTATTTTCAGGACTCTTCCTCTAGGGACGATTGCAATTCAGACAGACAACATGTCAGTGGTCTGGTACTTGAACAAACAGGACGGAACCAACTCTTACCCCCTTTGTCGAGAAGCCCTCCGAGTATGGCAATAGGCTGTGTCATCCCAGCGTTTTCTGTTAGCAACGCACATCCCGAGGAAATCCAATGCGATATCGGATAAGCTGAGCAGGGCAATTTTGTTGCGTCACGAGTGGTCTCTCAACCAAGACATTGCTGACAGGATTTTCCACAAATGGGGCCAGCCTTGCTGCGATCTTTTTGCCAGTCATATCAATACCAAATGCAGACGCTACTTTGCCCTGATACCACCTCCGGGACATCCCCCGAGAGATGCACTCGTACATCATTGGCCTCCGGGTCTCCTATATGCATTTCCTCCAATCCCATTGATACCCAGATATTTACAGAAAGTGAAGTCGCTGGGAAGGACTGTCATTCTTATAGCCCCCCCCATTGGCCTCAGCAGATTTGGTTTCCCTTTCTTCACCATCACCTGCTTGGAGGATCCATGGATCCTGGACCCTGGACCCAGTTCCAGATCTGCTGACACACCCGTCAGGGGACCTTCATCCTTTATTGCAGTCACTGAAGCTAACTGCTTGGCTGATCCAGTTCCCCACATAGCCAGGCTTCATTCCCTGTCATACGACACAAGACAAATTCTATTGTCTTCCCATAAGCCTTCCTCCAGAAAATTATATCGCAGTATGTGGAAGAGGTTCTCCATTTGGGCCGGCAAACAAAAAATTGATCCTTTTGAAGCTCCATTGTCGTCCATTCTAGATTTTTTGAGTGATTTTTAAGGAGAGAGCAGCAGCTGCTACAGTTTGGGTTCGGTTAGCTGCTATATCCAAATTTCCATCTTGGAATTGATGGTTTAAATATTATGGCCCATAAGTTATCTAAGGCTTTTCTCAAAGGTACTTTTCACATGAGGCCCCCACTGAAGTCTCCTTATTCTCCTTGGAGTTTGAATTTTATGCTATCCCAAATAATTCTTTCCCCCACTGAACCAGCATCATCTTGTGATCTGAGATTTCTGTCCTGGAAAACTATTTTTCTAGTGGCCATTAATTCTGCCCGCAGTGTGTCAGAACTTCAAGCATTATCTGTCAGACCTCCTTATATGATTTTCCATGCTGATAGAGCATCTCTCAGAACAAACCCCTCCTTTTTGCCTAAAGTCTGTTCTGAGTCTAATATCAATGAGGTCATAGAGTTGCCATTCTTCTTTCCCAACTATTCCAACAAAATAGAATACTTGCTTCACAAACTTGGCGTGCACAGACAGCTCAGATTTTATCTTGATAGAACTAAGGATATTAGGAAATCAGATCGACTTTTTGTATCCTTTTCGGGGGCCAGGAAAGGTAGACCAGTGGCTAAAACAACCCTTTCAAAATGGTTATCAGATTGTATCTCATATTTTCATGCAACTGCTAACATACCCTTGCCACACAAAGTAAAGGCTCATTCAACCAGAGCCGTTTCTACGTTTTCTGCTTTTCAAGCTAAATTGCCCCTTGATAACATTTCTGCTGCAGCCACTTGGTCTAAGCCTCATACTTTTATCACTCATTACAAAGTGGATAAGGCCTCCAGGGACAGGGCTTCTTTTGGTTCTATGGTCCTGAAAAATGTACTCCCGTGAGCCACCAAGGATTGCAGGTGCTAGGGACGCTACCCATCAGTGAGAATAAATGGCGAGATTTAACAACTTCACATAAAGAAGTTATGTACTTACCATAACTTTCCATGTGAGTTGTTTGTCGCCTTTATTCTCACGTCCCTCCCTCCATCCCCCACCTGACTGACACTTGACTCAGAGGCTGGTATCATCCTGGTTGTTCAATTCTTATTGTTCTTTTTCCTTTTTGGGAGAGTGGACATCTTCCAGGGATATAGTCCACGCAGCAAACAAGATCGGAGGTAATTCCAGCAGTGCATCATGGGATAAGGGGCTTGGTCTCGAGCTATTGCTAAAGCTTGAGCTTTGCTGTCGGCTATGTCGGAGCCGAGGATTTCCTGACTGCTGTGGCGATGTGGTTATTGAAGGTGAGACCACTGTCTACATGTGTTCCTAAGTCTCTTATCACATTTTCGGTGTTTAGTGTACTGCCACCTATGTGGTAATTCACTGGTGCATGTTTTTTTCCCCAAAAGGGGATCACTATACATTTCTTGGCATTGAGCTTGAACCCATGGCACTGGCATTGAGCTTGAACCCATGGCTCTGGCACCAAGTATCTGTTTCTGTAAGGCCCTTTTGTAGAATATCCACATCATTTGGGGATTCAATAATGGCTCCCAATTTGCAGTCACCTGCAAACTTTGTTAGCCAGAGTCCCTTAGTGTTGGCCTGTACTTTAGAGAAGTAGATGCCAAACAAGACTGGTCCCAGGACTGAACCCTGCGGTACTCCACTTGTCTCTTGCTGGATTTGGAGTCTGCTACTTTTACAGTGTGGGTTCTGTCAGTAAGCCAGTTGGCAACCCATCGAGTGATGTAGGGATTAATGCCCAGCTTAGTAACTTTATCTATGATTCCAGAGTGGGTGATGGTGTCTAAGGCCTTGGCGAGTTCCAGATAGGCTGTGTGGACCACCTTACCTCTGTCCACGGCTCTGGAGACTGATTCGAAGAAGTCACTCAGGTTCAGGAGACAAGATTGGCCCTTAACGAACCCAAACTACGTGGGGTCCAGTGTTTGAAGGTTGCCAGTGTCTTTGTGTAGAAGTTTCATGATAATACATTCCATGGCATTGCAGATCAGGCTCGTCAGACTGATAGGGCAGTAATTCCCGGGATCCAAGGTGGATACCCCTTGTGGAGTGGGATAACTGTAGCTGTGCACCACTCAGTGGGTACGAAGCCTGAGGTGAGGCTATGATTAAACATGACACTTAGGTGAGGTGCCAGTTCATTTTGTAGTTCATGTAGTACACAGCCTGGGATGTCGTCTGGGCCCATGGATGTTGTATTCTTAGCTTTGGAGAGTACATTTTTTACCTGTGTGGCCGTTATTACTGGAATTTGGCAGTCTTTCAGTATTGAGATGGGCCCTTTAGGGGGTGAAGTTTGCACTGAATCGATCTGTCAGGATATTGGCAGTATCCTTGGGATCAGTATATTTAATGCCATTCTGTTGTAGCTCAGAGCAGATCTGAGCATTGCCATTTAGATTCTTGACATAGCTATAGAATGCCTTGTGGTTGTCTTTGGAATCTTTGGCAATTTTAATTTCGTAACTAGCTTTGGAGGATTTTATGAGGGATCTCAGCTTCTTACTGAGGCTGCTAAGGGAGTTTTTTTGCATCCTGGGATGTTCCTCTTTTCTGCAACAGTTTCTTCCTTTTGTTGTAAAGTTTGTTTATGGCAAGGGACCACCAGATTGGCTTCCTTTTTTTGGAGGAGAGCGTCTTTGTTCTATTGGGGATGGCACGATTCATGCAAGAGTGGATGTGCTCGTACAGTGCCTTAGTGTAGGATTCAGCAGTCAAACATTCAGTTCCCATCTGCGTGAGTGTCATGCAGTTTGTCACTTCTGACTTGAGTAGCATGAAGTTGGCTTTGGAGAATTTTTTTAGGGAGATTTCCTTACTGGGGTTGGGGGCGGGATGTGGATGTCAAGGATGATTAGTTTATGGTCATACCTGACCAACGAGGGGGTTGACCATAGATGTGGAGCATCGCTTTCCATTGTTGGTAATGACCAGGTCTGGGATATTGGAGCCCCTGGTTGGGACTAAGGATTAGTTGATCCAGGGCTTTGGAATTTATGAATTCCAAGAACCATTGGGCAAAGGTGTTGGTATGTGAGTAGTTTTCCCAGTTAATGGCAGGGTAGTTGAAATCACCCAGTATTAGGATGTTTGGTTGTATCTTAATATTTTCCAGTATGTTTAGAAAGGTGTAATGAGAATCTTGGGGCATGGTGGGGGATCTGTAGCAAGCTACAATTTGGATTGCAGTCTTACCTAGTGTTAGCTGCATCTGGAGAATTTCAGACGCATTGTGTTGGGCAACTAGCCTGGTGTTGTGAATATCCTTGATGAATATGGACACTCCTCCACCTTTAGTGTTTCAGTCCTGGTTTGGTGGCTGAAAAGTGTGGTAAGCGTTGTAGCCTGGTATTGCAGAGGTGCTCTCTAGAGCCTTGAACCAGGTCTTAGTTTTACTGCACAGATATTGATGTTCTCCATTTTTAGGAGTGCCTCGGGAGAGTGCATTTTGAGGTTTACACTTCTAGCATTACCTTCAGATTTTTCATGCTTGTACCTGTTACGGTGGTGGTTTTGTCCTTTGAACTTTGCCTAAAAAAGGCACTATAGGGGTGGCAAGAGCCTTGGCCAGTAACCTGAATCCCAGGGGCAACAGGTGCAGACCATCTCTGGCAAAGCATCGTGGTCTGTCGATCCAGGCAGACAGATACTGGATCCCTTTTGAATGACACCAGAAGATTAGCCAATTGTTTGTCAATTATTTTGTCCTTATACTGTGGTATCATTTTGGGCGAAGGCAGGATGCTACTCAGGGCCACATGATCCGAAAACTCTTCCAGGTCTCTCTTCATGTAGTCCAGGGAGGTACGTCTCAAGTCATTCATGCCAACATGGACAATGACAGTCATATTTGTACTTGTTGTGGAGTGACTTGAGTGCATGCAATGTTTTTCGTGTTTCACTGTTCCAGTCATCATATTTGGGTTCTCTGCTTGCAGTAGCCCTCAGTCGGCCTGATTAACAAAGTCTTGGGTCCTGCGTCGGTTGCTGTTTCTTCTTCTGTGACGTCAGGTCGTCAGGGATATAAAACATGCAGCCGACACCATTACATCAGTCTTTCTTTCCATGTGGTGCCCGAAGCAGAAGCAGTTCGCAAGTGCTTGTCGGCCGACTCCTGAAATTTTCGTTTTCGAGTTTCAGAACCAAAGGCTTCAACTAAAAGCTAAGTTACCCCGTTGGTGAAACTTTTTCTTGTTCTAAAACGATGTCAGTAAATGTAAATAATTGCATTTCTTGTGGAAAGCAAATACCTTATAAAGATTTTAATTCGTTCTGTATTCCTTGCCTAGGCCCTGACCACGACGTACCTCCCTGTCGGTTTTGTGCCTTATTTAAACCACGAACTATCCATAGTCTGTATATTTTTGCTTCTAAATATTTTGGTGCTCTGTTCAATTATCCTGATACGTCTTCGGTAAGCCATCCGACTACGGACATTCTGAAAAAAACGCAGAGACAGAGACAGGCTGCCTAGGTCCAAAGCTGCCGACGATGCTTCTCCTAAGCCAGTCGCCAGTACTCAGTGAGGTGCTTTCGCAGCCCCTGATACCCGCTACTTCAGATTCGCAGGCCTCTGCTGAGACCCATTCGGAGTCGGGTATGCCGCGAGATGCTTCAACTGTGGAACCTGCGGATGTCTCTGCCTTGGATGGGTCTGGAGCCGCTGTGCAGGCACCGGCTTCTGATGGTGTATTCAGGCCTACTGACTTGCGTATTAAACCGACGCCATCTTTTTTTTCTTCAAGGCCTAAAACTCAAACTATGCCTAGAAAACTGATGCCCAGACCGCATGGTCAGGCCTCTATGCCTAAGAAACGAATAAGAATGGCTGAAGACCTTACTTTAATCAGGGGAAGCCAACCTTCCCCCTCTAAGAGACCTAGGACTGAGTTTGCTTATGATAATTCTGACCAGGATTCAGAAATTTCTGTTTCCTCTGATGACCAGGATTTACCCTTATCTACCCATGAGGATTTTGATGCTGAGGACTCTCTTCCCTCTGCATCCCCCCCAGAGGATTTCTTTTGGTGAAACCTTGCATACCCTCAGGGAGCATTTCCGATGGGAAAGTCAGGATTTCTCTGATTCTAAAAACAGGCTTAGGGATTTCTTACTCCTGCCCCAGCACAGGCCTTTAGCCATACCCTCCTGTACTAGACATTGTTGATGATGCCTTTTCGGAATCTAGCTTGGCCCCTGACTCTCTACCTCCAGCTCCCAGAAAACCTGATAGATATTACAGGGTCCCTGACTCTCTCAGAAGTTCCTTTTCAAAAATCCTACTGTGGATCCTGAGACCATTTCACAGGGACCCAAGGGCATTAAAGCTACTACTGCCAAAAGTCCTACCCCCTCTGATACAGGGCGCTGGATAGATGGGATGAGAAGGTATACACTTCTGCAACTTTGGCCACTAGGGCCTTAAACTGCCAGTTTCATATGTTATAGTATCAGCAGCATTTTATTGGATTGCTTAAACAGAAAATGATGTTGATTCCTGATTGTGCTGAAAATAAGGATTTACAGGATTTACTGCATAGAGCTGAACAAGTTGGAAAACATACTTTGTAATGTGGTTTTGATTCACTAGAGGCATCTTGCAGGGTTGCTGTAACTGGGTCTGTACTTAGAAGGCATGCTTGGCTTAAGGAGCAATCCTTGCCAGACCATGTTAAAGCAAAATTACTGGATGCTCCCTTAAATCAGGACCGCCTGTTTGGCAACAAGGCAGAAGAAGTTTTTAAAAAAATGGGGGAAAAAGCTAAATCTATGCAAACTGTTAAAGATTTTTTACAAGTGCAACCTCCTAGGTTTAGTAGGCTTTGGCCTTCCAAGAACTGGTCCATTCCTGCCTCCTCCAGATCTTCAGTCCAAACCCACATCCAGCAGAGCACCCAGGCTTCAGTCCCAGGGTACGCAAAGGACTAATCAGTGGGGGGCCCTCCACTTCCAAATCTGGGAGTAATAAAACTCCCCTCTATGGTAAACTGTCTCCGTGACTTCTTTTTAAAACTTCCAAGCACTTCTCAACTGACCGCCCCTTTGGGGGGAAAGATTGCTCTTCATGCAAAGAACGGGGAACTCGTTACCCAGGACAAATGGGTTTTAAATATAGTGTCCCAAGGATACAGATTTCACTTCCACACATTACCAACACCAAGCGGGTGGCCAGATCTACCCCCAAATCAGTGGGCAGAGGCCCAAAAGCAAGTACTTTCAAACATGGGGGGCTATTTAGTTGGTACCAGAAGAGGAAAAGGGGACAAAGTGTTTCTACTCCAGACTTTTCCTGGTACCCAGAAAAGACCATTCATTGTGTCCTATCCTGGACCTGTCTACTCTAAATACCTTTTTGGTGATTCTAAAATTCAAGATGCTGACTCTTCACCAGTTGCTTTCCTATGCTAGGCAAAGATGCCTGGTTGGCAACACTAGATTTAAAGGAAGCATACCTGCACATCCCAATCAGGGAATCTTGCAGAAGGTACCTACGCTTCAAAGCAGGCTACATGCACTGTCAGTTCTCTGCACTGCCCTTTGGCTTATCTACTTCACTCAGGGTATTCACAAAATACCTAGCTCCAGTCATTGCATTTTGCAGGCAAAGAAATATTCAAATATACCCATACCTGGACAATTGTCTAATTCAAGCAGAAAGCCAGGACATACTTTTGAATCATCTGGCCTTTGTAGAAAGTGTGCTAACTTGTCTGGGGTACACCATAAACAAAAATAAATCACACCGGGTACCCTGTCAACAAATTATATTTCTGGGAGCAAGCTTGAATACAACTTCCCAGATGGCTTTGCTCACACCAGAGAAATTTATTTGATAACCTACGTCAAACAAGTGGCCACAAAAACCCTGCTATCTGCAAGGCAAATACTACAAGCGTTGGGGGTTCATGGCCTCCTGCATTCTTCTAATTCCATATGCAAGAGTGCATATGAGGAAACTACAATGGTATCTAAAAAGCTTATGGTGTTAACATTCTCATGATCTAGAAGAAGTGATTCCTGTCATACCTTGGCTACGCCTAGAGGTCCTTTGGCGGGCAGAGGCCTGCCACCAAAACAAAGGACTACCTTTCACACTACCCCCTGCCGCCCAAACCGTAACAGACGCATCAGACTATGCATGGGGGGGCTCACCTGGCGGGGAAGTGCATTCAGGGCAAATGGAACCCAAGTTAAATGCACCTGCACATAAATCAAAAGGAAATGTTAGCTGTACAGAATGTTCTGACGGCCTTCAAGGACCACATTCTTCCAGGACAATTAATGGTAAAGACGAACAACACCACTGATGTTCATCGTGCATACAGCTGCAGTCATAACCGTCCTGCCGTCAGGCGGGTCCTCGGTCGGCTGAATTCCAAAGTCTAGGTCCGGCATCGGTTGTTGTCGCTTCTTCCCTGACGTCAGTGCGACAGGGGTATAAAAGAACCAGCCGACGCCATTTTCTTCAGTCTTTCTTGCCGCGCGGTGCCCGAAGCAGAAGCAGTTTGCAAGTGCCGGTCGGCCAGCTCCTGAAATTACGAAAATTTTGCAACCAAAGTCTTCTTGAAAGCTAAGTACCCCATTGGGGAAACTTTTCTTGCCTCAGACCGATGTCAGACAAGGTTAATAATTGTATTTCATGTGGGAAGCAAATACCGCATAAGGATTTCCATTTCCTCTGTATTCCTTGTTTAGGCCCAGACCACGACGTCTCGGTCTGTCGCTTTTGTGCTACATTCAACAAACGCACCATTAAGCGTCGGGCGGAGTTCGCCCAGCATTATTTTGGCAAAACATTTAACTATATTATATCGTCAGATACTCCGACTCCAGTTTTGTCTAAAAAGCGCAAAGATAAGGACCGACACACGAGGTCCGCGGCCTCTACCGACACCACGCCAAAGCCAACTACACGTGGTCCGGTTCTCAGCGAGGTGCCTACGCAGCCCCTGACTACCGATGACACTTCATTGGTGGTGTCTCCTGTGCCCGAGGTCGCAGGCTCCTCGGCCCACACCCCGACTACAGATACCGAAGCCACTCTTGGCGGTGAATCTTAAAATGTGGACAGGTCCACCTCCTCTCAAGGTGTCTTCAGACCTTCCTCTTCTTTTTTCATCAAGGCTTTCACTAAGTCTAAAGCAGCCATGCAGTCTGAGACGAGCTACACAGGGCCCATCTCCAGGCCCCATGCCTAAAAAACAGATGCTTAAAATGGCTAAGGATTTAATTACTCTTATCAGGGGTTCTCAACCCCCCCCCCCCCCCAGGACAAAAGGCCCAGAGTGGAGGAAGAATCCCCCTCCTCTGATCAGGGCTCCATTATTTCAGAGCACTCTGATGATCAGGAACATTCTTACTCCCCTTTTGAAGACTCTGATGCAGAGGAGTCCATTCCCTCTGTATCCCCCCCAGAGGATTACTCATTTGGGGAAACTTTGCATACCTTAAGAGAACACTTCCTCTGGGAAGGCCAAGATTATTCAGATTCCAAGAAAAGGCTTAGGGAATTTCTCTTGTTACCTCAGCACAGGCCTCTGGCTATACCTCCTGTCTTGGACATACTAGATGATGTGTACTCGGAGGCCTGCCTTAACCCGGATTCTCTACCTCCAGCCCCAGTCAAGCCTGACAGGTACTACAGGGTTCCTGACTCACACCAATTTCTATACAAAAGCCATGCTGCTGACCCAGAAACCATCTCACAGGGCCTCAAGGTAATTAAGGCCTCCACTGCTAAAAATCCATTGCCTTCCGAGAGAGATTCCAGATCCTTAGAAAGGTGGGGAAAAAAGGTATATACCTCGGCTACCTTAACCATGAGGGCATTAAACTGTCAGTTCCATATGCTAAAGTACCAAGAGTTTTTGTTATCACAATTGAAAAGTAAAATGTCACAACCTGAACAACCAGACTTGAAGGAGTTGCAGGATTTGATGCATAGTGCAGAACAAGTGGGTAAACATACCTTGCAATGTGGTTTTGATGCTCTAGAGGCTTCATGTAGAGCTGCTGTTACAGGATCAGTCATACGTAGACATGCCTGGCTCAACGAACAAACCTTGCCAGATCATGTCAAAGCTAAATTACTAGATGCCCCTGTACAAAAGGATGTATTATTTGGTGCTAATGCTTAGGAGGTATTAAGGAAAATGGAGGAAAAGGCTAAATCAATGCAAACTGTGAAAGATTTTCTACAGGTACAACCCCCACGTTTCAGTAGAAATTGGCCTTCCAAAAATTGGTCCTTTCCAGCCACGGACAGACCCCAAAGAGGTAGATACAGGCGCCTGAGGGGCAGAGGGCAATCCCAAGGATTGTTTAGAGGCAGACAATGGCAAGCTCCTACACAAAGAGGTGGTGAGGATAATTCGCAACCATTCTGAAAGCAAGCCCAATGACTTTCCCCTTTACATGCCAAGCAAGACTCAAATGGCAGCACCCTTAGGCGGAAAACTGGCATTATTTTCAAAAAATTGGCATATTGTCACAAAAGAAAATGGATCCTGGACATTATAAACAGAGGCTACAGATTCCATTTTCACACCCTTCCAAAAATGAGAGGCATGCCAAACCTGCCACACAATCAAAGGGCAGAGGCACAAAGACAAATTACAGATCTCATAGACATGAAAGCTATTCAAGAGGTACCTACGCACGAACAAGGTCAAGGTTTTATTCCAGACTATTCCTGGTACCAAGGAAGGGAAAAGATTGGAGACCTATTTTGGACCTATCCATCCTAAACACATTTCTACTCGTACCAAAATTCAAGATGCTCACTCTACAGCAGCTTCTTCCCATGCTGGGCAAGGAGTCTTGGCTGGTAACATTGGACCTCAAGGAGGCATACCTGCATGTCCCAATCAGACAAAATTGCAGAAGATGCCTCAGATTTCTTGCAGGTTCAACCCATTATCAATTCTCTGCATTGCCCTTTGGCTTATCTACTGCACCCAGAGTATTCACGAAATGCCTGGCATCAGTAATTGCCTACTGCAGACTTCAAGCGATACAAATATACCCCTATTTGGATGACTGCCTGATCCAAGCGGACAGCAAGCACATTTTTCTGAAACATCTGGCTTGTGTAATAATGTTGTTGAATTCTCTGGGATACACAGTCAACAAAAAGAAATCAATGCTAATACCCTCTCAGAAAATAATTTTCCTGGGTGCCAACTTGGACACAAACACCCAGATGGCCTACCTCACGCCAGAGAAGCAGGGGCAACTAACTCAATACTTAAGAGCACTAGCAAATTGCACCAGGCTGACTGCAAGGAAAATCCTGCAGGCTCTGGGATTCATGGCATCTTGCATCTTACTAATCCCATGTGCAAAGCTGCATATGAGGAAACTTCAATGGTACCTGAAAAACCTATGGTCTCAACACAGCCACAGTTTGGAAACAATAATACCACTAAATGTGAAATTGTTCAATCTCGCTGTTTGTTCTTACGCATGGGTTCGGAACCGATCCTCGGCTCCGAGACTGCCACTTCTACAGCTCTGCATCTTGAGAAAGCTCGAGGCACAGTCCTATCCCACAATCCCCTAGTGCTAACCCTCAGATCTAGTTTGCCGCGGCAGCAGATGCATCGCAGAAGCTCGGGCCAGTAAACTTTTTCTATTTTTTGAAGTTTTCCATAACTTACTTTATTAGTAGAGATAGTTATATATATATATATATATATATATATATATATATATATATATATATATATATATATATATATTAGTCTTTTACTAGTGTAGTTACAGGGAGTTGTATATTCTTCTTCTTATTGTTATTATATTATAACTTTTCTAAGGCAATTTTCAGGCCTATTATCCTCTCTTTTTAACAGGTGTTTTTTCTTTAGAAAGGCTTAAGTCCTTACTCTTTTGTGTGCAGTGATACCTTAATTTTTTTCTTGTTTTCAGGTTTTTATAGGTATATGTCTGATTTTTTGAACATGTCTGAGAAGCAAAAATCAGGCTTTAAGAAATGCCTATGCGGACAGAAAATGTCCATCACGGATAACCACTCTTCCTGCGTCTACTGTCTTGGCCCTCTCCACTTACAGGAGGACTGTTCTATTTGTCATTCCTTCAGTGGGAGGGTCATGATGGAGAGACGCAGGAAGTTGGTAGACGGGGGTTTATTAAAGCCCGAATTTCAGGAGGCCCATGACAAGGCTGAATTGGTATCCAAGTCTTTGAAGGGGTCTAAGTCTTCGAGAGTGTCAGAGCCAAAGTCATCGGCTCCGAGCACCTCTATTAAGATTCGGACACCGGCTCCACAGACTTCGGAGTCGGTTGTCGAATGTATATCTTTGATCGAGACTCCGGTCTTGGAGCCGGTCTCGGAGGTTCCGCCGCCATCGATCCTTCACTCGGTGACGACTTTGGCCCTTTGACCCGCTCTTTGAGACCCTTATCTGATTCGGATGTGGATAGAGTGATACAGAAGTTAATGGAGAACTCGGCCCTTTCTAAATTGATCCAAGTTTCGTCCCAGCTGGTTTCGAAACTCGAAGCCCTCCCTGGGTCATCTACTGCTCCTCCTCCGAGACCTGTCGAGTCTTCGGAGTCAAGAGTCGAAGTTCCGATGATGGTAGAACCATCGATACCGAAGCCTACAGCTGTGCTTTCGGTACCGTTGACCTCTACGCCCTCGGAACGGATCGACTATCGTTCCTTGGTTCCGGGGCGGACAGTCCCGGGGCGGACAGTCGAACCAAGATGTCGGTACCAACTCTCCCCCTAGGAGCCTCGGCTCAGATTAGTTCGACACTGTCCTCTGGGCCGGAGCCTGGACCCCCTGTCTCAGGGATTGTTCCTGGTTTCTCAAAACCAGGAAGGTCTTCGGATCCGGGTACCGGTGCCTTCGACGCCATGAGGAAGGTCTTGTCAAAACAGACACATATCTCATCGGATTCTTCTTCTCCTCCCCTCCCCCTAAGGGTCCATGTTCGACTTCTGTATCCTTGGCTCCTACTAAGCGTCGAGACCCAATGCCTCAGTTGCCCCCAGAGGGTGCTCCCGGTTCCTCTGACGCTTCTCCAGAAGCCCCATCTGAAGAAGTACCAAGGAAAAGACTGTGCAAGAGGAGGCACATAGATTCCCCACAGGAATCTCTTACATCAGATACAGATTTAGATGAAGCAGAAGGGTCCCCACGGGTCCCCCTCGGAAGAGGTCTCCTTTGCGGACATCCTGGAGATCCTAAAACAGAGGGGAGATTGGCAGCCACTTAACCCTTCTGTGGATGAATCAGTATTGCTGAAGGCATTCGGGGCTCTACCTTCTACCTCCTGGGTGACCCCTCCCTTTGACGAACTTATGGACTTGATAGCTCGTAGGGCTTGAGAGACACTTGACACGGTGGAACCAGTTCCCCGCAGGCCGAATATGTTTATAACAGCCCCCTAGGACAAGAGTTTTCTTACCAAGGGTGTTCCAGTGGATACTATGGTGGTGGCGGCAGCCACTTAGAAGGACATGTCAGAGTCCTCTTCCGCTGTCCATCCTCCTAATAAGGATTCTAGGACAATGGACAGATATAGGAAGCGCGTTTTCAGTTCTGCGACTTTTTCCATGCGATCGCTGAACTACTTGACGCATTTTACGCATTTACAGAGGGATCTCCTCAAGGAACTCTGAGATACTGTCCAGGGTCATACAGATGCTGCTGTTACCGAGAAAGTGACAGCACAACTTAATACCCTTAACTCTGTAGTCAACTCCTCCATGAGGCTCATTTCATATGCGGCCGAAGGTGCAAGTAGAGCGGCAGCTTCAGCGATTGCTCTTAGGAGACAATCCTGGCTGCGGCTGTGCTCCTTTGCGGAATCCTTCAAGTCTTCTTTTACTAACTTCCCGTTTGATGGTGCCTCTCTTTTTGGCCCCAAAGTAAAGGAGACCCTCACTAGGTTGAGCAAGAAGGGAAGACCCTATCTGCTGCAGGAGTCCGTTTTTCCGCCCCTTCCAGACCATACCCCAAAGGGCAAAGAGGCGGAAAGATGTGGTTCCATAAGACACAGGGTTCCTTTCAGTCCACACAGAGTGATAATGCCCCTTCCAGAGGCAGAGGAGGGGGAAGGAATGGAAGACGCTGTCCAAACGGCAGAGGGGGTCCGCAAAACCAGGGCAACAGAGATACTTTCTCTGGCAAGCCTTTCCAGCACTCCTGAGAGGAGGCCCGACTGTCCTGCTCTGGAGGCAGTCGGGGGATGCTTAACTTTGTACCCGCTGGCCTGGCAAAATTTAACCTCAGATGCATGGGTACAAAATATAATTGCCAGAGGTTACGACATAAAATTCATAAACGTTCCCCCTACCACCAAAAGATTCCCAGACGTTACACCCAATCTTCGGGATCAGGCAGCCTTAGAGATCCAGAAGCTGCTCAGGAAAAGAGCCATCCAAACAGTCCCGGCAGACCAAATAGGATCCGTAACTTACTCAAGGTTCTTTTTAGCTCCAAAGAATACAAGGGACTGGAGACCAGTTCTGGATCTCAGCAGATTAAACACCTTTGTTGTGAAGGAGAAGTTTTGGATGGTCACGCTACAGTCAATCCTCCCTTTTCTACAGGAAGGAGACTGGATGTGCTCTATAGATCTCAAGGACGCGTACTACCATATAAAAATGGCCAGACCGTCCAGGAGATTCCTGCGCTTCCGGCTAGGAGCCAGTCATTTTCAGTTTCGGGCTCTGCCGTTTGGTCTCACCTCAGCCCCCAGGGTATTCACCAAGTGTATGGCAGTAGTAGTGTCTCACTTGAGACAACAAGGATTCTGGGTGTTTCCGTATCTAGACGACTGGCTCCTCTCCGCCACCACCGAGTATCATCTGCTCCAAGCAAGAGATTAGACCATCAGTCTTTGTTCCCGTCTTGGCATTGCAATAAATTTAGAAAAATCTTCTTTATCGCCATCACAGCGTATCTCATTTATAGGGGTATAACTGGACACTACCTTGGTCACGGTCAGACTTCCTCCAGAAAGGGTTTCAAAACTAAGGGAGCAAATTGCAATACTCCTTCAAAAGACAAAAGCTACAGCAAAACAGGTTTTTAAGAGTCCTGGGATTAATGTCAGCTGCACTGGTTGCAGTCCCTCTAGGAAGAATGCACATGAGGATCCTACAATGGCTACTGTTCGCCCAGTGGTCCTATCAGCACCTGCCGTTGTCACACGAGATTCTAATCACATCCTGCTGCAAGCAGGATCTACGATGGTGGATGCTATCTCAAGACTTGACACAAGGTCGACCATTTACCATGCCAACCCCGATAGTGACAATAACCACGGGCGCTTCCCTGATTGGGTGGTGGGGGGGGGGGGGTTGTTCCAGGGAAAGACGGTCCAAGGTCAATGGTCCAGAACAGAATGCAAACTGCACATCAGTGTTCTAGAGCTAAGAGCGGTGTTTCTAGCATTGCAACACTTTCACGGCATCTTACTTCAAGGAACAGTGGCAGTCCAGACAGACAACATGTCAGTGGTCTGGTACATCAACAAACAAGGAGGAACAAGATCTTATCCACTATGCAGAGAGGCCCTCAGGATCTGGCAATGGGCTGTCTCCATTGGACGCTTTCTGATAGCAACGCACATTCCCGGGACGTCCAACGTAATTGCGAACAGGTTGAGCAGAGCCATCCTGTTACCTCACGAGTGGTCTCTGAAATCTCAAGTGGCGGAAGCGATATTCCGCAAGTGGGGCCAGCCTTGCTGCGACCTTTTTGCATCGCCGATGAATGCCAAATGCAGAGGCTACTTTGCCCTTCTCCCTCTACCAGGGAGTGTCCCCAGAGATTCACTGGTTCACAATTGGCCCCCGGGTCTCCTGTATGCTTTTCCACCCATTCCGTTAATCCCCAGATTTCTACAGAATGCCAAACGTCTGGAAAGGACCATAATTCTAATAGCCCCATTCTGGCCTCGACAGATCTGGTTCCCCTTTCTTCAGGCCCATCAAATCGAGGAGCCATGGATTCTGGACCCAGTTCCAGACCTTTTGACCCATGCGTCAGGAGCCCCTCATCCATCCCTGCAGGCCCTAAAATTGACAGCTTGGCTGCTCCTCTTCCCATCCTAGCCAGGTCAAGCCTTTTGTCCCCTGCGGTTAAACATATAATTGTTTCCTCTCTTAAACCATCCACTACAAAGACTTATCGGAGCAAGTGGACACATTTTTCTTATTGGGCGTTGCAACAAGGATTAGATCCAACAGAAGCACCGGTACACAAAATTTTGGAGTTTCTAAGATCTTTGAAGGAGCATCATCGTCCGCAGTTAGTCCAACTGGCGGCCATATCGAACTTTCATGTGGGTTACAAAAATTCTTCCATCATGTCCCACAGACTTTGCAAGGCGTTTTTGAAAGGTACCTTTCACCTCCGCCCTTCCATTCGTAACCCAGTTGCTCCTTGGAATCTTAATTTAATTTTATCCCAGTTAATGTTACCCCCTTTTGAACCAGTTTCCACAGCCTCTCAAGTTCGTGTCATGGAAAACATTATTCTTGGTGGCTATAACCTCTGCTCGTAGAATTTTGGAAATACACACGCTATCTGTTCGACCTCCCTACTTAATTTTCCACTCGGATAGAGTGACATTACGCACCAATCTGTCTTTTCTCCCAAAAGTTTGTTCACTTTCAAATATTAACCAGTCCATCGAACTTCCCACCTTCTTCAAAGATCACACTAACAAGTTGGAATATATGCTGCATAAGTTACACGTCCACAGACAACTCAGATTTTATTTGCAAAGGACAAAAGATGACAGAAAATCAGACCAACTATTTATATCCTTTGCTGACCAAAGAAAAGGTATGGCGGTTACCAAAGTTACCTTGTCTAAATGGCTGACATATTGTATTAAATTTATCTATTCACAGACGAAACAACAATTACCTTTTCAACCCAAGGCTCACTCTACCAGGGCTATGGCCACATCTCTAGCCCATGCAGCCCGTTTGCCGTTTGATACTATTTGTGCGGCAGCAACCTGGGCGAAGCCTCATACCTTCATTCTCCATTATAAGTTGGACAAGAACTCCAAAGATAGGGCCTCTTTTGGTTCCATGGTTCTCAGGAATGTTCTCCCATGAGCCACCCAGGGTAAAGGAGCTAGGGACGCTACCCATGCGCAAGAACAAACGGCGAGATTGAACATTTTCACATAAAGAAGTTATGTCTTACCATAACGTTCCATGTGAATTGTTCATCTCGCCTTCGTTCTTACTACCCACCCTCCATCCCCCGGCCTGTGTTTTTTTTCGGAGAACGGGATGATTTGGATTCCAATTCAGCTTGTGTTCAACACCTTCTGTTAGTCTCTGGCTGCTTCTGTTGTCAGGGTACTCTTTTCATTATCTAGGTGTTTTTTGGGCATTGCTGCCCCCTATCTTTAAATTACTGCTAGCGCCTGGGGCGCATTGTTATCTTCTGGTGATGTCCTTCAAGAATGCAACTGCAGTCATAACATGTGGGTTGTCCTGCCTCAGGCAGCCCTCGGTCGGCCGGATTCCAAAGTCTGGGTCCGACGTCGGCTGATGTCGCATTTCTCTCCGACGTCAGAGCGGCTGGAGTACATAAGCATCAGCCGACGCCATTTTCTTCAGTCTTTCTTGCCGCGGTGCCCGAAGCAGAAGCAGTTCGCAAGTGCCAGTCGGTCAGCTCCTGTATTCTACGATACCGAAGTCATCAAAAAAGCTAAGTACCCCATTGGGGACCTTTTCTTGCCTCAGCCGATGTCAGAAATTACTGAAAAAGTTAACAATTGTCTTTCTTGTGGTAAACAAATACCTCATAAGGATTTCCACTCTTACTGCCTCCCTTGCCTGGGCCCAGACCACGACGTCTCGGCCTGTGTAGCCTGTGCTCGCTTCAACAAGCGCACTCTCAGGCGCCGGGCGGAATTCGCTGAAGATTTTTTCGGCGATAATTTTGCTTACACCATGCCGTCGGATCTTCCGACATCGCAAACTCCCAAAAAGCGAAAAGACCGGGACCGACATCCTCTGCCCGCGTCTACCACCGACTTCACGCCAAAACCTAGCGCGAGTGCTCCGGTTCCCTCTGAGACGGTCTCTCAACTGCTCCGAACCGAAGACACCGCATTACCGACGACTCCGATTCCAGACATTACTCCGACGCCAGTTATAGATTTTCCTCCGGATACCGAAACCGAGGAAATGCCCGAGACCATTGCTGTAGACAAGGCCACTCCTGCACGTGGAGCTGCCAGGCCCCCTATGGCCATGTCTATTAAGGCCTACACTAGGGCTAAGGCAGCCAGCAAAACAAAGCATATTACTTCTAAATCCTTACCTCAGCCGACTCCAGAGACACAAATTATGTCCATGGCTGCTGATTTAATTTCCATGATTAGAGGTTCACAGGCCCATCCTGAGAGAGGATCCCAGCCTCCTCCTGATAAAAGGCCCTGGGTTGAACCCTCTGACCCTACTCCTTCAGATGAAGATTCTGAGGGCTCTGTCCACTCTGATAGCCAGGAAGAGCTCTTCCAGACCTATGAGGACTCGGATGCAGAAGATTCCATCCCCTCCTGAGGATATTTCTTTTGGGGAAGTTCTGCACACCATGAGGGAACATTTCAAGTGGCAAGGTCAGGAATATTCTGATTCTAGGAAACGCCTTAGGACTTTCCTTAAGAAGCCTCAGCACAGGCCCTTAGCTATTCCTCCTGTACTTGATGTTCTGGATGATTTGTATTCTGACTCTAGTGCTACCCTGCTTCTCTACCTCCTGCTCCAGCCAAGCCAGACAGGTATTACAGGGTCCCAGAAACTCATTCCCATTTATTCAGGGCCCATACTGCTGATTTGGAAACTATTTCACAGGGGCCTAAAGGAGTTTCAGCCTCCACCTCAAAAATCCTTTGCCCTCTAACAGGGAAGCTAGGTCATTAGAGATGGGGCAAAAGGTTTACACATCCACTACCTTATCTATGAGAGCTTTAAATTGCCTTTTCATATGTTACAATATGAGGATTAGGTGTTAGAAGATTTCCAAACAGCAGTAGCGACTCCTGATCCTTTAGACAGGAAGACTTTGCAGGAAGCTGTACATAACACTCAGCAAGTAAGCAATCACTTCCTGCAGTGTGGATATGATGCACTGGAAGCTTCATGTAGGGCAGCTATGACAGGGGCAGTCATTCGTCGACATGCTTGGTTAAAAGATCAACCTCTACCAGATCATGTAAAAGCAAAACTTCTGGATGCACCTTTGGAAAAGAACAAGCTTTTTGGTGCAAATGCTAAGGATGTGTTAAAGACCATCGAAGAAAAAGCAAAATCAGTTCAGACTGTGAAAGATTTCCTCCAGGTTCAACCCCCCAGATTCAGTAGGAATTGGCCTTCAAAAAACTGGTCCTTTCCTAATCCAGAAAAGTTTCAAAGGGGTAAGAACAGACGTGGCCGAGGAAGAGGCCAATACAGAGACCCTTACAGGGGACGACAATGGCAGCCAGGAAACCAAAGAAGTGACGCAGGGGTTTCACCTGCCCCACAACCACAATCTCAATTACTTTCCTGTACTACCGCCTACCAGGGAACAACTAGAAGCTCCCTTGGGCGGGAAATTATCTCTGTTTGCAGAGAACTGGCACAGACTGACAAAGGACAAATGGATTTTGGACATTATAGACCGAGGGTACAGGTTTCATTTCCATACCTTACCAAGAAAACAAGGCATGCCAAACCTACCACAAAATCAGATGGCAGAGGCTATCAAGCAAATCACTCTGCTGACTCAAATGAAAGCAATAGAAAAAGTTCCACAACAAGAACAAGACCAGGGGTTTTACTCAAGACTGTTCCTTGTTCCAAGAAAAGAATCTCAATGGAGACCAATTCTGGACTTGTCCGCATTAAACACCTTTCTCATAGTACCAAAGTTCAAAATGCTGACTCTACAGCAACTCCTTCCCATGTTGGGCAAGGGGTCATGGCTGATTACTCTGGACCTCAAGGAGGCATACCTGCATGTCCCTATCGGACACAGCTGCAGAAGATACCTCAGATTTCTTGCAGGGCCAGAGCATTATCAATTCTCAGCATTGCCATTTGGCTTCTCTACTGCGCCCAGAGTATTTACAAAATGCCTGACTTCAGTAATTGCTCATTGCAGGCTCCAGGGTATACAAATTTACCCGTACCTGGACGACTGCCTCATACAAGCGGACGACAAATTGATGTTGACAAAAAACCTGGATTATGTCATACGATTACTTCAAGCTCTGGGATACACAGTCAACTTCCAAAAGTCAAGACTGCAGCCATCCCAGCAAATAATCTTCTTAGGAGCCAAACTAGACACAGCCTCTCAGATGGCTTACCTGACAGAAGACAAGCAAGAGAAGTTAACTCATTACTTCAAAGGTTTAGCAAAACTCACCCAGATGACTACAAGGAGATTCCTACAGGCCCTGGGTTACATGGCATCCTGCATTCTCCTGGTTCCATTAGCAAGACTACACATGAGAAAGCTTCAATGGTACCTAAAAAGCATTTGGTCTCAACACAGCAACAACTTGGAGACAATCATACCACTCATTCCATGCCTACAAAAGGAATTCCTATGGTGGGCCTCGGTGAGCCAGGCAAACACAGGTATGTCATTCAAAACCACAGATAACACAGACCATGACTACAGACGCCTCAGACCTTGGATGGGGGCACATGGAAGGCAGGTGTATACAAGGACAATGGTCTCCAAAGGAAACACATCTGCATATAAACCAAAAGGAAATGCTGGCAGTAATGCATGCCATCGAGGCCTTTCAACACCAACTCCAGCAAGGCCATTTAATGATACGGACAGACAACACCACTGTGATGTGGTACATAAACAAGCAGGGGGGCACCCACTCTTACCCCCTTTGCAGACTGACAATGCAGCTTTGGGAGAAATCACTGAGCCTAAACATCCAGTTACAATCCCAGTTTGTTCCAGGAAAAGACAATGTGTTGGCGGACAGCCTAAGCAGGAATTTCACAGATCCACACGAGTGGAGGTTACATCCGAAGGCCTTCAGACAACTCATTTCGACATGGGGCAAGCCAGAAGTGGACCTATTTGCCTCTCACCTCAACCATCTTCTGCCAAAATTTTGCTCAAGGACATACCATCCAACAGCTTGGAAAATAGATGCCCTCTCATTCAACTGGAACTCCCTAGCGATCTGTGCATTCCCACCTCTGCCACTGATGACCTCAGTATTACTAAAGATCAAAGCAGAGAAACCCAAGGGAATCATAATAGCTCCGGACTGGCCAAGACAACACTGGTACCCACTACTACGGAGCATATGTCACACCAGGAGGTGGGCCCTCCCCCAGTGGCCTCTACTTTTGACTCAACACAATTTCGAAACACTGCATCCAAATCTTCAGACACTGCAGCTAACAGCCTGGGAGATCCCATAAATAACTTCAGCTTATCTCTCTCCAAGGAAGTTCAGCGGATACTAACAGAGGCTCAAAGACCATCCACCAGAAAGGTTTACTTAGAAAAGTGGAAAAGATTCAGCAATTGGAATACCAGCAAGGGACATGATGCATCATTGTTGAACATCCCACTCATCTTGGAATATTTGGCAGATATGTTAAAGAACGGCCTCTCATATTCTTCCATAAAGATACATGCATCTGCTATTTCAGCTAGATACAACACTGATCCTCCTGTTTTTTCTCACCCCTTACTAAGGCAATTCCTCAGGGGAATCAAGAACATTAAGCCACCAAGAAAGGCCCTAGTGCCAGCCTGGGACCTCAATTTTGTCTTAGAGAAACTGACTCTACCTCCATTTGAGCCAGCAGCTTCAGTTGACTTGCAATTTCTTTCATGGAAGACAGCTTTCCTGTTGGCAATTACCTCAGCAAGAAGGGTTTCGGAGCTACAGGCCCTAATGGCAATACCACCCTTTATTATTTTTCATAGAGACAGGGTTTCATTAAGGACCAACCCTACTTTTATGCCAAAGGTGGTATCTAGGGTTTCTTTAAATCAAGCCATTCATCTGCCTGCTTTCTTCCACAATCCTGAGAATAAGGGGGAAAGACTGTTGCATACCTTGGACATTCACAGACAACTTCGATACTACCTGGACAGAACCAAGGCCAGTAGGAAGTCTGAACAACTTTTTGTAGCTTACGCCCCTGAAGTCCAAGGAAAAGCAATTTCAAAACAGACTATTTCTAAATGGATTGGACATTGCATCAGATTCTGTTATTCCTTTCATGGAAAGACTGTTCCAGCCAATGTCAGACCACATTCCACCAGAGCTACAGCCACCTCTACAGCATTCTTAAGAGGGGTGCCTACCAAGGACATTCTAGACGCTGCTACATGGAGCTCCGTGCATACATTCTCCAAACACTACAATCTCCCTCTATACTCCAGATCCAGAGCAGGCTTTGCTTCGGCAGTCCTGCAGGGTTTGATAGCCACACCATCTTTTTCCTAGAGCATTCCTCCTCCCCCAGCTAAGCTATGGTATTCTACCCACATGTTATGACTGCAGTTGCATTCTTGAAGGACATAGTACAGTTTTGTACCTACCATAAATGTAGATGTCCGATAGACATGCAACTGCAGTCGGATTTTCCCTCCCTCCATACCCCCTCTATGCCTAGGGTCCACTCCTATCCCTGTTACTCTTAGCTGGGGATATCTGTTATGGTGTATTTGTTTTATTGCTCATTTATTTGTTTGGAATCCTGTTTTTGTCTTCCAATTTGATTACAGCCTTCCTTGGAGGGCACCTGGCATCTGGGGCAAGAAACACTGAAGAAAATGGCGTCGGCTGATGCTTATGTACTCCAGCCGCTCTGGCGTCAGAGAGAAATGCGACATCAGCCGACGTCGGACCCAGACTTTGGAATCCGGCCGACCGAGGGCTGCCTGAGGCAGGACAACCCACATGTTATGACTGCAGTTGCATGTCTATCGGACATCTACATTTATGGTAGGTACAAAACTGTACTTTAGCAAACTAGATCTGAGAGTTAGCACTAGGGGATTGTGGGATAGGACTGTGCCTCGAGCTTTCTCAAGATGCAGAGCTGTAGAAGTGGCCGTCTCGGAGTCGAGGATCGGCTCCGAACCCATGCGTAAGAACAAAGGCGAGATGAACAATTCACATGGAACGTTATGGTAAGACATAACTTCTTTTTCCATGTCTTCAAAAGGAATTTCTGTGGTGGGCTGAAGCATGCCAAACAAACACAGGTCTCCCATTCAGCAAGCCTCAAGCAAATCAAGTCATCACAACAGACGCCTCGGACTACGCCTGGGGGACGCACATAACAGATCGGTGCATTCAGGGCAAATGGTCCCAAAAAGAAAAGCACCTTCACATCAATCAAAAGGAAATGCTAGCAGTAATAAATGTTATTATAGCTTTCATAGACCTTCTGCAACCAGGTCAACTATTGATAAGAACGGACAACACCACAGTAATGTGGTACATAAACAAACAGGGAGGAACACATTCATAATCCCTGTGCAGACTGGCCATGTCACTTTGGAACATGGCCATGGACTTACAAATCGAACTACAAGCACAGTACTTGCCAGGCAAGGAAAACACGCTGGCAGACAACCTAAGCAGAAATATGACAGATCCACACGAATGGAAGTTGCATCCTCAAGTTTTTACAGAGATAATCCAAGCATGGGGAAGGCCAGACATAGATCTCTTTGCCTCCCACAAAAATCACCAATTGACAAAATTCTGCTCAAGGATTTTTCATCCAAAGGCCTGGAGAGTGGACGCTCTCTCTTTCAGTTGGACATCAATGACAGTTTATGCCTTCCCACCTCTTCCTCTGCTGCCCAAAGTTCTATTGAAAACCAGAGCAGACAGACCAAAGATGATTCTCATTGCTCCAGACTGGCCAAGACAACACTGGGACCCACTCCTGAGGAGCCTGACGCATTCCCCACCATGGACCCGGCCTGCCTCTCCTCCTGACTCAGCACAGCTTCAAAACTCTTCACAGTCAGCTAACAACACTCAATCTAGCCGCATGGAAGATTCCTTAGCATCACAACAGACCCTACTCTCCAAGGAGGTGCAGGATGTCATTTTGGATGCCAGAAGGCCGTCTACTAGAAAAGCTTACTCCGCAAAATGGAAACGGTTTTGTGTCTGGAATGAGAAAAAGGGCCAGGATCCTGGAAAACTGAATTTTCCTCAAATATTACAGTATCTAGCTGAGCTGCTAAGCAGTGGACTTTCATTCTCCTCCATCAAAATCCATGCCTCAGCCATTTCTGCAGAATACAACACTGATCCACCCTTATTCTCTCACCCCCTCTTAAGACAGTTCCTCAGGGGGGCTAAGAATCTAAAACCCCCAAGGAAACAACCAATACCTGCTTGGGATCTCAATTTCATTCTGGAAAAACTGACCTTCCCTCCTTTTGAGCCAGCTGCCTCATCAGATTTGCAATATTTGTCCTGGAAAACAGCTTTCCTTCTGGCTATTACCTCAGTTCGTAGTTTCAGAACTACAAGCTCTCATGGCTGTGCAGCCTTTTATCATCTTCCATCAGGACAGAGTTTCATTATGAACCAACCCGTCCTTTATGCCAAAAGTGGTATCCAGGGTAGCTTTGAATCAGGCCATACACTTACCTACCTTTTATCCTAATCCTCAAAACAAAGGGGAGAGACTACTACATTCCTTGGACATCCACAGACAACTGCATTATTATTTGGACAGAACAAAGCCTTTTAGAAAATTAGAACAGCTCTTTGTGTCCTATGTTATAGGAGCTCAAGGAAAGCCAATTTCCAAACAGACAATCTCAAAATGGATAGCCCACTGCATACGCTTTTGCTATTCTTTTCATGGCAAAACTGTACCTACAGGCATCAGATCTCACTCCACAAGGGCCACGGCTACCTCTGCAGCTTTTCTCAGAGGAGTTCCTACCAAAGATATTTTAGAAGCAGCCACTTGGAGTTCTGTGCATACCTTCTCCAAGCACTACCACCTTCCACTATACTCCAAATCTAGAGCGGGCTTTGCCACTGCAGTCTTGCAGGGCATTCTGGCTCCTCCTAGTTCCACCTAGTGCCTACCACCCCTTTCTTAGCTTTGGGATTCTACCCATCTGTTATGACTGCAGCTGTATGCACGATGAACACAGCACAGTTTTGTACCTACCATAAATGTAGATGTTAGAGTGCTAATACAGCTGCAGTCCAGGTTTCCCTCCCTCCTTCCCCTCTTGGGACAGGCCTATTGGCTAACATATCCTCATCCAACCAGATTGGGGTGTTCATTCATGATGTATTTGCTTGCACTACTGTATTTTGATTATATGGCATTGCTTTATTACACAAATTTATGTATTGCCTTCCTTCTGGGGGCACCTGACATCTGGGACAAGAAAAACTGAAGAAAATGGCGTCGGCTGGTTCTTTTATACCCCTGTCGCACTGATGTCAGGGAAGAAGCGACGACAACCGACGCCGGACCTAGACTTTGGAATTTGGCCGACCGAGAACCCGCATGACGGCAGGAGAACCCATCTGTTATGACTGCAGCTGTATTAGCACTCGAACATCTACATTTATGGTAGGTACAAAACTGTACTTTATGTGGTACTTAAGCAGGGGGTACACATTCTTACCCCCTCTGCAGGACTAGCCATGGCATTGTGGAACACAGCCTTGAGCTACCAAGTGCATCTACAAGCTCATTTCCTGCCAGGAAAACTAAATACACTGGCAGACGGATTAAGCAGAAACCTCATGGACCCACACGAGTGGAAACTGGAACCAAGGATTTTCAGCATGTTGACAAGCAAATGGGGGAGCCCAGATGTAGACCTGTTTGCCTCCCCCCAGAACTATCAATTGGACAAATATTTTGCACAAGGACTCCCCACAAACAAGTTTGGAAAGTGGATGCTCTGTCCTTCATCTGGAAAAACCTATCAGTTTATGCCTTTCCTCCTCTCCAAAGTACTACTAAAGATCAAACAAGACAAAACAAGGATGATTTTGATTGCGCTAGACTGGCCGTGCCAACACTGGTACCTCCTCTTGCACAGTGTGTCACTGTTTGCCCCATGGCACCTGCTTCAAACTTCCTACCCTGTTGTCTCAGCAGGAGAGCCAGATTCTACACCCTCAACTTCAAACACTGAACCTAGCAGCCTGGCTAATTACCTAATCTCTCCTTTACCATCCCTCAGTAAACCAGTGATGGATATCATTTTAGAGGCAAGGAAGCCTAGTACTAGGAAATCTTATGCTGAAGAATGGAAAAATATTCTGTGCCTGGAAACAGTCTCAAGGTATGAGCACAGCAGTGCCCAGTTTACCTCAGATTGTATAATGCCTAACTGAGATGCTTCACAAGGGCCCGTCTTTCTCCTCTATCAAAATTCATGCCTCAGCCATTTCAGCTCATTGTAACACAGGACCTCCCCTCTTCTCTCATCCACTGCTCAAGAAGTTCCTCAGAGGGGCCAAAAATTTAAGACCACCCAGGAGAGCTCCAATTCCAGCCTGGGACCTTAACTTTGTATTGGAGAAACTCGCTCTTCCTCCTTTCGAGCCAGCTGCTACTGCAGATTTAAAATTCCTTTCTTGGAAAACAGCTTTCCTTTTAGCAGTCACTTCAACAAGAAGGGTATCTGAATTACAGGCCCTTATGGCAGTGGAGCCTTTCTTCATCTTTCATGCAGACAGGGTGTCCCTCAGGATGACCAGTCCCTCTTTCATGCCCAATGTGGTATCCAGTGTGGCCCTTAATCAGTCCATTCATCTGCCAACCTTCTTTCCTAATCCACAGAACAAAGGGAAATGGATACTGCACTCCTTAGTGTTGCACAGACAGCTCAGATTCTACTTGGACAGGACTAAACCTCAAAGGAAATCTGAACAACTGTTGGTGGCATTTGCTGCAGGGGCAGAGGGGAAGACCATTTCAAAGCAAACCATTTCTAAATGGATAGGCCATTGCATTAATTTCTCCTATACGCACCACGGAAAACCTATTCCACAGGAGATCAGACCCCACTCAACCAGGGCTGCATCTACCTCTACAGCCTTTCTCAGAGGCATCCCTACCATGGACATCCTAGAAGCTGCTTCCTGGAGTTCTGTACATACTTTCACCAAGCATTACCATCTGCCAATTTTCTCTAAATACAGAGCTGGCTTTGCCACTGCAGTCTTGCAGGGCCTTATTGCTGGTCCTAATGCTATCTAAATTCCTCCTCCCATCCTTAGCTTTGGGAATCTACCCAAATGTGATGACTGCAACAGTGAAACATGAAGAACATAGTAAAGTTGTGTACACTTAACATAAATGTGGATGTTCGAGTGTATTCACTGTTGCAGTCCTGGTTACCCTCCCTCCAGCCCCCTTACTTCTTTTGGCTATACCTCTACTTTCCTTTACTATGCTATTTGCTTTTTTGTTGGAGGTATAACCTTGTATATTTATAGATTTAATCCCTTCCCATTAGGGCGGCACCTAACATCTGGGGTAAGAAAAACTGATGTAATGGCGTCTGCTGCATGTTTTATATGAAACTTCACGGCCCAAGTAACTAGTAGGCACAAAAAACAGGTCCAAGCAAGAGTAGAATCAACACCAGGGTTTAATGAAGACTTGAAGCGCTTTTCGTTTGCCATATGTGCAAACTTCTTCAGAAGTAAAACCATTGACCATACATAGTCCTTTCAAATCACTTAAACATCACTTAATCAAAAAAGTGGGACAAATTAACCAACTGTTACTAAATTTCTTTGCTGTTACAGTTTTATTACAGTTAACACAAGGTAATATTCAGTTCCTAGGTATTTGATATTACACTTGTGTTATTTTGGTTTTATAAAAATAATGTATTCATATATATTTTTATTCTTTATTTTTTTGAATGCAACTGTACTGACGTTTACTTTTGTAAAACGTTGAAATACACATTTTTTAACATTTGATTACATGTTACTTGTTTATCTTGTTGATTTAGTTTATTACTTTAAAGGTAGTAAGTTAAGTAGTAACAGTTGGTTAATTTGTCCCGTGTTTTTTTTGATTAAGTGAAGTTTAAGTGATTTAAAGGGACTATGTATGGTCAATGGTTTTACTTTTGAAGAAGTTTGCACATATGGCAAATGAAAAGTACTTCAAGTCTTCATTAAACCCTGGTGTTGATTCTACTCTCACTTAGACCTGTTTTTTGTGCTTGCATATTTTATACCCCCTGACGACCTAACATCACGGAAGAAGAGACAGCAACCGACGCAAGACCCAAGACTTTGTTAATCAGGCCGACTGAGGGCTACTGCAAGCAGATAACCCAAATGTGATGACTGCAACAGTGAATACACTTTGAACGTCTACATTTATGGTAAGTGTACACAGCTGTACTTTGTGACAGTTCCTGGCACCTGACAGCCAGCTGACTGTAATTTTCTCCTTGTTCAGCCTGGTGAGTGGGACATCAGTGTGCCTGACTGTAGAGTCACCTATGACTAAAGTGTTGGGTACGTTGTCTTGCCTTAGGGGCTGTTGGGTGGCACACTGGTGTCGTGAGCTATGTGACACTTTGGTTGTGATTGGTGTTTGTTTACATTTCAGCTTCGGAGCTCCTTGTTGCTTGGGCAAGTTACTGTTAAGGCCCTCCACATGTGTGTTTAGTGTTGCTATGTGTGGGTGTTGGTGGTGTGGGTTTAGAAGGGCTATGTCTTGCTTGAGGTGTATTGTGGGTATTAACCTTATCCTCTTGACTGTCTAGCACAATCTTGGGTGGAGAGAGCTTTGTTTTGTTTGGTTATGTAAGTTCATCTCTCGCAGGTTGTAGTGTTGGGTGGTAGGAGGAGAGGGTTGTGTGTGTACATGAGGCAGTTACTGCATTGCCCCAGTATGCCCAGATTCACCAGGTGGACAGGAGAAATCACCGGAAGCTGACCCTTGGACATGCCTGGTTTGGTGCTTTTTTGTAAAGTACAAGAGCTGTTTTCCCTTACTTTAGCAAGGTACTTTGCAATTATAGGCTGTTTAGTGCCTACGATTATTTCTCCTTATTAACAAGGAGAGTGTAGTGTTTGTATCAGTTTAAGACTTCCTAGTGCTTTCCAGCAGGTTTTAAAGCAAGGGCTAGTCACAGAGATGCTTAAAGGTAAGATGGAAAAAATGGTTTATCCTAAACACTGCAGTGTGCACTAGAGGAGTTAGATGTGAAAGTAGGTAACTTAAGTTTTAGCTGTCTAAAAAGTTAAGTTTTAGTGGAGAGAGTCACTATTTTTAAAACGGCAAGAAGGGGTGGTCACTTTTGTATTCTGATACTGTGGAATAAAGTAGGATGGACAATAAATTTAAATAGTTGAAAGGGAGTGATTTCACAAAATAATTTTGTGCTTACTCAGACAAGCCAGTAAAAACAGAGAGAAAATTTGATATATGGTCAAAGTAACATAAAGGAAGGGCAACTATAAAGACAGTGGTGTTTAAGAACACTACAGTAACTGGGTGGGGGAAAAGATTCTGCCCGACTCACAAGAGAGCTGTGGTCTCTTTTTAAGTTTTAATATGCAGTTATAAGCAGAATACAAGTAAAACACAAGGTAAATAAAACAAATCACATTATTCAAAATAGAAAAAGGCAAAGTAATACAACAAATAAAAAGCAAACTAACCTTTCCCTCACAGCAAAGTGTAGCATAGTCTGGGTGAGCCTTTCTAGTATCCTGCAAAGTATGTTATAGCCAGCCAGCTTCCAAAGCTGCAAGGCATTTTATATGCACCCAAACCATTGGTCAGCTTGAGATGACTGTGACAGGTTTAGGCACCAAGCTTTTGAAAAATGGGGACTTGTTAAGGTGTAGAAAATATGATGACTATAAGAATTGATCAGAGGGGGTTAGAAAAGACTGGGAAATAGAAAGGAAAGGCATTCTGTAAAGGATTAATGAGAAGACATCTATCTTGTGGATACCAAGTATAAAACAAAGTCCAAAAGGTTTAGAATTTTTGCACGGAAGTATTTGTATAGGTATATTCACACACCAAGAAGATTTTAGAGGATTTTACCTTAGGAAGACAGCAAATGCTGGAGGTATGATGAGAGAGAGGTAATAGGGACCATGTTTTTTGGGAAAGTAATGAGTTGGCAGATTTCAAAAATTTCCTTTCTTACAGAGAACATGATTAGACATGTTGGAGGAGCAAATGGTTATTACTTCAGGAACAATTCTTATGATTTGGGATATAGGATATGAGTTGTCTAGACAAAGTATGGCCTTACTAAATGTAATGCTTTTGGGAGCTAAAAAGCAATTGCTGGAAAATGGAAATCAAAATCAGCTGTAATTGATGTATTGAACAATGTAAAGGCATTAAAAGAACTGGAGATGGTATCTTTAGAAAAGAAATCAAGCAAATTATATAAAAATAAATGGAATTTGTCGGACCAGTAAATGCAGAATGATATTCAGGAGGAGAGGTAATGTTCAAGGGGAAGGCGAGATTTGGGCGATTTATGTAATGTTAAAGTCAGTGAAATTTGTTAAAAAAGAAAATGTATGCTGCATGACGGTAACAATCAAAAATATTATTACAGTTTGTTTTCTATGTATGTTTACTTGTCATTATTTAAAATGTATTTAATTTGTTTTTGTTGACTGGGGTAGTCTGACTGGACTGTGGTCACCCTTTTTCACCCGATGCCTGGGGAGAAAGGTTCATGTAACAAAATAGACAATTTTATACAAGAGAGAAAAACATAAAGCTTAAAGTTACCATATAGTTAGAGAGAGGAAGAGAATGCAGGAGATATGAATAGAAAGCAGAGTGTAGGCAAAGAAAGGTGAATACTTTTTACATTTGTTGGGTGATGTAGAGAAAATGTTTCTAGTGAAGGTGAGGTAGGTGTAGAAGGTAGAGAGTATGAGTTGGAATTTAGCAGCAGGGGAAGAATGTTGTCGGGGGGGGGTAAGTAAAAACAATAGAAGTGGGAGTAAGGACAAAGGAACAGAAGACAGCAGGAAATGTTGTGGTGTTGACTTATTTTGGGATAATGGAATGGTCAGGATAGCCAGGGTGGTAAAATGTGATGTGTGATTTTAATAAAAAATCTTTTCACAGGAAAATAAATTAAGGTATCTGACTTTCTTGTTTAACTTTGAGACCTTTCCCAGATGGCTCCAGTAAGCTAGCTGCTCCTTATTCAGTACAAGGCTGATTTGTTTTTTATGGAAGAGTTATTTTTTGGAGGAAAAGTGTTCAGAAATGTACCTAAACTAGGGGCTTGTTGAGACACCCTCTTTCGTCTGTAAATCCTTAAATCTGTAATTCCATGTATGGCCATTTTAGGTACTGTCACTGCAGTGTTAGTTTTTAGCCATGGGAGGAGAGTGTTGAAGAGATGGGAAAAAGAATGCCCTTTTCGGGAGTCTGAAACTTGGTTTGCAGGAGCAGCAAAGGCAAAACTTACTCTGCTCTTTGATTGGATGTCCAGCTTTGTAATGCATAAAAATTCTAAATGCAGATCTTCGGTAGCTGCTTCACAAATACATTGAGCTGACAGGTTTTTGAGGAATGTAGCTGTAGCAGCCCCTGCTTTTGTAGAGTGCACACTGTTTGTCCCAATGGCTTGCTGCTGGAATCCTAATGGAAAGTACAGTTAACCAGCCAAGGTCTTCTTGAAGACTTATGTACCTGTTTTGTCTGCCATAAAGGAGAATTGGCTGTGGATGTCTAGAAGGTGCAGAATTCTTTCTCATTTGTGTTTGAGAGTTAGGGGAAAAAGGCATCCAGTAGTAGTGCCTTATTCTCCCCCAGGTTCAATCCAACCCAAATCTGGGGTCATTGAGGAGATTGAGGATTCTTGTGCAGTGTCATGCTGCTGCCATAGTCTTGTCAACTCTGCAGTCACTGCCCTCGGGAGGTGAATGCGCAACCCCCCCCCCTAGTTAAACAACTTAATACTTGTGCAGTACAAAGCTTGCTAGGCTTGTACCCTGTTCATTGTAGTGAGCGTGGTGCTGCTGTGGCAGAGAAGTACACCTTTAAGGGAGGACTAAGACAGACACTTTGCAGTTTTTATCACAGTTCTTCTCGGAATGTGTGGTTCTGAGCACGCCTTTAGATATGCACTGGGCAGGACTTGTTCCACTGTGCTTGGTCTTCTATCTTTTTGCAAGATATTTATAATTTCAGAGTGCCTGTCCGTGAACAGTGTCTGCCTAAGAGGAGCAACACAGCTAGCTTTAAGGTCTGGAGGTTAAGGAAGACCAGCATCTCTCAGATGAATTTAGTGCTGCAGAACCAGACTAGGTCCTTCCTTATCCATTTGATCAGCAGAGCAGAATCAGTTACTCAACACAGCCTTTGCCCTAAATGCAATTTTTTTCTTTTCTTTTTTGCAGTGGCATGTAACAGTGGTAGGGGTGAAAAGGCATACAGGAGATGACCTTGTCGTGATGTGCTGAACATATTGCCCAGGCATTTGGCTTGGGAAATTGAAGCATAATTGAGGCTCATCAAATGAACTCTCAAATTTTCGCCCTATTGCCTTACTTTCCCCATTAGCCAAGATAATGGAAAGATGTATTCACAAACAAATGCTTAGCTACCTTCTACAAAACAAACTTCTAGCTAACTGTCAACATGGATTTAGGCCTTTCCACAGTACTACAACTGCCCTCCTTTCCTTCGCTGACTCCATAAATAAAAATAGGAACAATAATTCTTTCTCCTCAGCACTTTTCATAGATCTTTCTAAAGCCTTTGATATGGTTAACCACAATATACTTTTGGACAAACTAAACCTTTTTTCTCTCAGCCCACACTCTTTACAGTGGTTTAAGAGCTATCTCCACAACAGGCAACAAGCAGTCCTTTGGGAGAACAACCTATCTTCCCTACTCTCAGTAAATATTGGTGTTCCACAAGGATCTATCCTAGGTCCCCTTCTTTTTTCCTTATTTATCAACGACCTATATCTGAATATACCACAAGCCACCTGCATTCAATATGCTGATGACTCAACGCTAATCTGCACTGCAAAAAATATTTCCTCCCTCCAGTCCCTGACCCAAACAGTCTTCCAAAATGTGGAAAATTGGTTTTTGCAACACTGCCTCCTACTTAACCCCAAAAAAACTAAACTTCTCCTCTTTACTCCTACCCAAAAATCTCCCACTCTCTCTTCACTATCTCTTCAAATAATGCAACCTGTATTAACCCTGACAAGACCATGACTGCTAGGTGTAACTATTGATAACCATCTCAATTATGATGAACACATTAACACCACTGTTAAAAATGTCAACAAAAAAATTGGGACACTCTACAGATTTAAACCTTTTCTTACCCCTGAAACTAGAAAGACCATTGCACAGACACACCTGATCTCCACCCTCTTTTATGCCTCACCCATCTATACCAACTTATCCAAAAGTAACACTACCAAACTCTCCATCTGCTACAATAGTATAGCCAGATTCATTACTGCTACTCCCCTAAGAACTCATCATTGTCTTAATCTCAAACAACTAGATTGTTTAGAGCTAAATAACCAGTTATTCTATCAACAACTACTTATCATTCATAAGACCCTTCACTACCCTGAGGCTACCCCCAGCCTTTCAAAAATGATTATACCATATAGAAACCTAGCCACACTCCGTTCTGCAAATCAACTACTAGTATCACTACCTAAATCAAATAATAAAGCTGGTGATTCATTACTTGCAAACTCAATAGGGAAAATCTGGAATCAACTCCCTCAAGGAATAACTAATCTAACCTCTACCTCTCTTTTCAAAAAACACATTAAAGAACATCTCAAAACAAAATGGATATGTCCATGTGCTAATCCTGACTAAAATAATATCCACACTCTCCCAGTTCTTCCACCCTACCCCTCCTGACTTAACTCCTCTATAAACTTTCAGGAGTTTTGAGAGTTATTATCTAGGAATTGGGCTATTTACCAGTTACGTTTGTTCTGTCTGTATCCTGTGTTACTGTTACGTCTTTTATATAGTCTAATATAGTTGTATATAGTATAAGTTTATTTCCTATTATTAGTATTTGTTTTGTATTTGAAATATTTTTTCTTTTTTCTACCTTATATTTTGACTAATATTATGCCTAACGTGATAAATTGTTGTGTATTTACCTGTAATGGAGCTTTTCTCCCCGGGCCTCTACTGAAAACGGATATTGTGTCCAGATGGACTAGCCCGGTCAACAAATGTAAAATAAATAAATAATAATAAATAAATAATGGTGTATGAGAAGTGTATCCCAGCTGTGTGGTATTAACCTGAAAACTCGTCCGGCATCCTCCTATAGCTGTTGACATTGACTGTAGCAGTCACATTTTCAGCTGTAATATAGGTTGCTTGAAGATGTAAAGTGTATTGCACGATCTAGTTCGAAATAATTAGTGTTAGCCTTTACAGCTAGTAAGCATTACTACCCCACTGGATCGCTAGTGTAAGATGTGACTGTGATATTGTCTGATGACTCTTAGGGTCCCTGGCATCCGCTCCATCTTGAAGGCTTACAGTCAAAAACAAATGTTGTCGCCTCATTTGCACAAATATGCTTTCCTAGCTTATTCCAGATTCACTTTCCGCTGACTTTTCATAATGTGCTCTTAGATGTAAATCCTACCCAGCAAGCAAGGTCTGATGCGTCTGTAGATGTATATTACTCTTGGGTTTGGACTTTCAGTCTGTCAGGGCATACTTATAATGTTTGGTTTACCATGCAAATTCTTTCTAAATTGCTGGAATAAGTGGTATTACCTCTCAGCAGGTTGATGGGTTGGAAATTCTGCTGCCAAAGGCTTCTGAGATACCGTTGGATTTTCTACCTCTTAGTATTAATGTTGACATATAGCATAGTACTCCGAGCATTTTCTTGGTTAGGATCTGGTCCTTCAAGGCTAAATGACAACAGATGCATCTATAGCTGGGTCTTCTCCTTGGTCAGGAAAAGATGACCCTTCTCTCTCTCCCAAAAGTGCTCCTAAAAAGAAGTTATGTCTTACCATAACGTTCCATCTGTGTTGTTGATCATCTTTCATTCATCACTGATGAGTTCGAGTCGGCCTATTACCAAGCTCGCGCCTGCCAAATACTCTCCAGCTAAGCTTCTACCCACAATGTCTTTCTCCCTGTTACCTCAGATGGAGTTTGCCTGTGATAAACCAGAAAAACAGAGGCACATTCTGTGCAAATGCCCCAAGTCACAACTTGAACCCAAAGTATCCCCCAGGAGCATTTGGGGGAACGAGGGTGGGAAGTGATGAATGAAATAAGATCAGCAACACAGATGGAACGTTATGGTAAGACATAACTTCTTTATCTGATGTTGTTAATCTTCTTTCCATTCATCACTGATTGGACAGAATCCCAAGCTACCTTGAGACCTTTGGGTAGCCCTTATGGAAGAATGTTCCGGAGTACCATTGAGCCGAAACCAGCTCTCCTTCTGGAGACCACATCCAATTTGTAATGACTGATGAAAGTGTGGGGTTTAGCCCAAGTGGCTGCTGCGCAAATAGCATCCATAGAAGCCCTGGAATGGAAAGCTACAGATGTCTCCATAGATCTAGTGGAATGGGCTTTAACCTGTGGCATAGGATCTTTTGTGGAAGAGTAAGAGAAACATATGCAGTCCCTTAGCCATTTCGATAAAGTAACCTTTGGATACAGAGTTTCCCATTCTAGGTCCAGAAAAAGAAATGAAAAGTTGATCAGACTTGCACATAATTTTGGTCCTGTCTAAATAGAATCTCAGTTGTCTGTGTGCATCAGAGGAATGTAGGCAGTACTCTTCTTTTATTAGAAACATTCGGGAAGAACACTGGTAGGTCAATGTACTGATTGATGAAGTCCGAAACAACCTTGGGGAGGAAACCTGGGTTTGTCCGGAGTGATACTCTGTCCTTGTGAAAGACCAAATAGGATCTTCTGATGCACAATGCCTGTAGCTCCGAAACCTGTCTGGCTGACTTAATGGCTACCAAGAACAAGGATTTCTAAGACAAGAATTTTAGGTCACACTTCACTGTGGGTTCAAAGGGGGGTTGTGTCAAAGACTGTAGAACTAACGTGAGGTTCCATGGCTCTGTAGGCTGTCTGACTGGGGGCCTGATGTGGGGAAACTCCTTTGAGAAAGGTTTTACATAAACATAGTGAAATGAGAGGCATACCATCCAGCCCATTATGATAATCGGAAATTGCTTCCAGATGTACTCTGCTCCTTCTTCAAAAAGCTTACAGGTATTGCAAAAACCGCTGTGACCAGAGCTAAATACGGATCTAGCCCCTTATCCTTTGACCAGAGGGAGAACCTTTTCCGTTTGTCCTGATACAGTCTTCTGGTTGATCGTTTGAGAGGCCAGGGCAATATCCCGAACAGGTGAGGTGAGATCAGCCTGTCTGGCAGCTAACAGAAGTGGAGAAACCAAGCTGTCAGCTTGAGACTGGACAGATTCGGGTGGCCCAACCCTTGGGGGTGAGCAATCGGGTCTGGAAGAGGGTCCAGAATCCACGGTGGGTATACCAGATGAGGCCGAAGGAAGGGGAACCAAACTTGTCGAAGCCAAAAGGGGGGGGCTATGAGGATCACTTTGCATTTCAGCCAGTGAGCTTTCTTTAAGAACTGTGGAATCAGAGGAATGGGGGGGTAAGCATAAAGAAGTCCCGTGGACCAATCGTGAATCAGTGTGTCCCTCGGGGACTCCCCCTTTGAGCAGAATAGGACAAAATAGTTGCTGCACTTGTTCGATGGAGAGGCGAAAAGGTCGCAGCACGGCTGGCCCCAGTGGATGAAAATTCCTGCCGCCACATTGGGATTGAGTGACCACTCGTGGGGCAGGAGAATGCATCTGCTCAACTTGTCCATAATCACATTGGGGCTCCTAGGGATTTGTGTTGCTATCAGAAAGCGGTTGGAATCTCTCATGGCCTCGCGACACAAGGGGTAGTACTTGGTTCCTTTTTGCTTGTTGATATACCAGACTACTGATATATTGTCTGACTGAATTGCAATTGTCCCAAAAGGAAGAACTGGATGGAATGCCTGCACCGCTAACAGCACCGCTCTCAGTTCTAGAACGTTGAGATGCAGGTTGGCCTCCAAAGTGGACCATGTGCCTTGGATTGTCTTTCCCTGAAAATGACCCCCCCCCCCCCCCCGATCAGGGAAGCATCCATGTTCACAATGGCCTTGGGCTGAGGGGACTGGAAAGGGTGGCTTCAAAGTTCTGTTTTTCTGGCCTCATCCACCAAAGAAGGTCCTGCTTGCAGGAGTTGGTTATCTGGATCTGGAAATATAGAGGGTGATGATTCAGGAACCACTGAGAAAGAAGAAGCCATTGGAGAATTCACATGTGCAACTTGGCAAGATGCACTATCTGGATTGAAGCTGCCATGGATCCTAGGGCCTGAAGAACCTGTCTTGCTGAGACTTTGTGTTGACAGAGTACCACCCGGAGCTGAAGCCTCAATCTCTGAACTCTGTAAGCTGGGAATGACACCAGACAGGATCGGGTGTTGAAGACTGCTCCAATGAATTCTGTCTGCTGGGTAGGGACAAGATTTGATTTCTCCCAATGCACCGTTATCCCCAACATTTCCACCAGATAGTGTATTGTAGGACTGTTACCAGATGACGCTTGGTGGGGGTGGTGTGGAGCCAATTCTCCAAATATGGAAACACTTGGAATCCTTGCAGTCTCAAGTGAGCTGTAACCACTGCCATGCACTTTGTGAATACTCTGGGGGCTGTAGAGAGACCGAACGGCAGGGAGCAAAACTGATAATGATTGGCTCCTAGCCAGAAGTGAAGCAGACTCCTGGAGCGCTTGTCTATTTTGATGTGGTAATACGCATTCCAGAGAGCTAACGAGTACATCCCAATCGCCTTCCCTCAGTAAAGGGAGAATGCACTGAACCATGACCATCCGGAATTTGGTTTGAATGACAGACTTGTTCCAGCTGCAGAGATCCAGAATAGGTCTCCAGTCCCCTGTCATTTTTCGCACCAAAAAGAATCTTGGTTAAAGTCAGGATCCACATTGGTCTGGTGGGACTGATTGGATGACTCATAGGTTCATAGGTTCATACTAGGCTATCTGCCCTAGGGCATTTATAAGCCTAGCCAGTGTGTGTTTGGCTTTCGCCACCCATTTTAGATGAATTTTGCTATGCCCTTTTTCGAGATTAGTATACTGTGCCTCTGTCTAACCGTGACACAGAAGTGATACCCAGGGTAAACCTACAATCTCCCATCCCACTCATCAAGATTCCTCTTGAAGAGAGTCAATGAGGGACTCTGCCTAACCTGGACTGGGATTTTATTCCAGATGGAAAGGACCCTCTGGGTTATGAATCTGTCCCTCCAGCTGAGGTTCAAGTCTCTCGAGTGCGTAGCTCGATGGGATTTGGATTTTCAGAGGTGCAGCATGTCCATTAATTCCGGGTTGGACATGGCTTTATACGTCAGGCACAGATCGCCTCTGAGCAGGCGGTATGCCACTGAGTAGAGCTGGAGTTTCTTTAACCGGGCAGCATATGGCATCTGTTTGAGCCCTTTGATCCTCTTGGTGAGGTACTTTTGAGGTCTTTCCAGTTGCTGCAGGTGTCTGGTAAGGTACATCCCAAAAGGGGCATTGTACTCAATTATGGGCCTGATGAGGGATGAGTAAAGAGGCATGATGACCTCCCCTGATCTAGATGTGAATCCCCTTCATGATTAGGTGGGCTATATAAAATGTTTTTCTAACCACTTTGGCCATGTGGTTTTCATTTTTGGTACAGCTTTTTTATTTCAGAAGCTGCCTCTTCCCTTTGACTGGGTGGAACTTCAGGAAGTTTTGTTGGAAGTTTCGGATAAGAAATAAGGGGGATGGTGTAACTTCTGGTTATTATACTCTGCTCTCCACTATCAGTGGTAATGGAGTGCCAGGCAGCTTGGTGCAGAGAGAAATGATCCCCGATTGCTTCCAGAGGCAAGGAATCGAGCAGCTCTTCAGGAGTGCTGGTAAGACTGTCCAGAGAAAGAGTCTATGGAGCCTTGGTTACGTGGACCCCCACTGCCTCTATAGGGGCATCTTCTGGAATTGTTACCCCCTCTGCCTCTGAGGGTATCATCACCACGTGTGGCATGGAAAGGATCCCGAGATTTTTTGTGCCACATCTTCCCACTCATTTGGTTCCTGGAAAAGGAGCATTGAGGGTTGGAAAAAAGTAGGCCTACGGCAGACAGGGTCTTGCAATCCTGTTAACACCTGGCTAGCGTGTCCTTCACTTTGGAACCAAAAAGGGAGGATGCTTCGATGGGAGCATTCAGAAAGGAAGACTTGTAGGGATCCGCGAGGTCACAAATGCGCATCCAGGCATGACGCCTCATAACTATGCCTGAACCTGCAGCTCTAGCTTGCCCCTTCGGTTGCATGTGAATGTAACCTCATGGATGAGTTGGGGATGGATTCCAGGGTAGCAAGCTGCGAGGCAACTTTGTCCCGTACTTCGTCAGACACCTGTCCTGCAAGAGTTCCAGAGCGTTCTGAGATGAAGTCTCTCTGGAGCCTCGTAAAATGTACCAAATAGTTCAGGGACCGAATGGCAAAGGTCGCTGATGCAAAGACGTGCTTCCCTAATCTATCCACGGCCCGGGACTTCCTTTTGGGCGGATGGACAACAGGACTCTCTCAGCCAGATCCTTTTCTGTGGCCGCTGCCACCACCATAGCGTCGACTGATAAACCTCTGGAGCAATGTGGGTTCTCCTCGGGAGGGGAAGGAATTTTGTCAGTTCTCCGAGGGATCACCTCAGTAGAGTTAGGGTTCTTCCATGCGCGTTGCACTATGAGCTGGACTAGCTCGTGAACAGGCGGGCTCACCCAAGAGGTAGATGGCCGGGCATGGAAAGCCTGCAGGAACACGGACTCCTCAGAAGAAGGGTTGGAGGGCTTCCAGTCACCCCTCTGCTTTACATTTCAAGAATGTCTTCGAAGGAGACATCATCAGGGGGTGACCATGGGGGCCCTTCACCATCATTGTAATTGGTGTCTTCTGTTAGAGACTCCTCGGGTGAGTCAATGTGCTTCCTCTTGCACGATCTCTTCCATGGGGGCTCCTCAATAGGTGCTTCCAAGGAGGACTCGGAAGAGTGTGTACCCTGAACAGGGGTTTCCTTTGGCTTCCCTGCCCGGTGTCCCAGGGAGGTGACCCATGGCAGCTGTAGCTCTGGGGAAGAAAACTGGAGGTCCGACGTTAGTGGAATGCTTCCAGAAGCAAGTGCCCTTTCCATCACATGGAAAGCAAGCCCACCCAAAGAGGGATGGAAGCCTGGAACCAGGGTCACAACCTGCTCAGTCGAACCCTCTCCCGAGGATGGAGCCTGAAGCCCGATCGGTGCAGATGATGCTACCGGTTCTGAGGACAGAACCGAATGACCACACGGAACAGTGCCCCGAACCAAGGAGCCCGCCACCCAATCATGAGGTTGAGGAAGGACACCAAGATGGGGGGGGGGGTCCAAGAAGGATGTCTGAGCAGAAGGCTTTGGAACTGGGATGGTTGAAGGAGGAGAATAGGATGGAGTCCGTGGAGAGGTCAACCCAAGTCCTGCCATTGGATGGGTCTTGGAAGGCATGGATATCCCCCTGGCTGCCAACAGCTGATCCACAAGGTGCACCACATCAAGTTCTGAAAGGCTCCTGGTGGATCTAGTGGATACTCCAGATGGGGAGTCAGGTCGATCTAAAAATGGGATATACGCTTGACCCAGGAACGGATCTGTGGACGGAGAGTATCGAGTCCATGGTGAATGATCTCCCAGCACCCTGTGTCTCAAGTTTAGAGAGAGGAAGTAGTGGGGTCAAATCCAGTCTTGTCGTAATAGAGCCCGGTGCTGAAGAGGCACTCAGAGCTGAAATGGGAAGTTCAATCATCACTGCAGAGATAGGCATCGAAGGAGTGCACTGTGCCGAAATGGCCACAGGTGCCGAAGTCATAGCAGGTGAGGTCTATAGTCTGTGCCGGAGGCAGTATCGGAGCTGGCACCGATATAGCAACAGTCAAAGTACTCTGAGCAGATGAGCACGGCACAGGGGAGGCAGATATATGCTCAGAGGATAACTTTTGAATTTTAGGTTTCACAGACTTACCCTGGTCAGCCGAGGGTGAGGAGGGAAATGAATGGGGCCTTTTCTTAACTTTCTTAGGAGAAGTTGAAACCTCCATCGCAAAAAGGGCCTCTGAAAAGGAGATTTAAGCAGTCCCTTCACAATTAGATGATGTTCATCGTGTTACCCTGCTGCAGTCATCACACTTGGGTTATCCTGTCGTCAGGCGGTCCCGCAGTCGGCCCGAATTCCAAAGTCTTGGTCTGGCGTCGGTTGCTGTCGCTTCTTTCCTGATGTCAGTGTGCCAGGGGTATATAAGAGGCATCCGATGCCATTTTCTCCAGTCTTTCTTGCAGCACGGTGCCCGAAGCAGAAGCAGTTCGCAAGTGCCGGTCGGCCGACACCTGAGATTTTTTAATCAAATTTCAGTCCGAAGTCTTCAAAGCTAAGTACCCCGTTGGGGAACCTTTTCTTGCCTCAGTCCGATGTCAGAAAAAGTTAACCATTGCATTTCTTGTGGGAAGCAAATACCTCATAAGGACTTTCATTCTTATTGTATACCTTGCCTAGGCCCAGACCACGACGTCTCTGGTTGTCGGTTTTGTGCGAGGTTCAGTAAGCGAACTATAAAGTGACGCTTTGATTTCGCACGACACTATTTCGGTAGGAAATTTAATTACACTATGCCTTCGGAGCAACCGACTACCGGTGTGCATAAAAAACGCAAAGATAGACAGGCAGCCTAGATCCAAGCCAGATTCCGAGGCCTCGGCTGGGCTGGTCACCGGTTCTCCGGTTTCCAGTGAGGCGCCTACGCAGCCCCTGGCGACCGCAGAATTGCAACCCTAGACCGCTTCGGATTCTCAAGCAGAGAGTTCTAGGCCGACGCAGCCATTTTCTTTAGGCCCTACCAACAACATTGCAGAAGGAGAAGCCGGTGCTGTGGAAACACCTTCGGTTTCAGAAGGTGTCTTCAGACCGACTACTCTCACCATAAAATCTTATGCTAAGCTTAAGACTCTTCTAAAACCAAAAAAGACTGCACATCAGTCTCCAGTCCAAGGTCCCATGCCTAAGAAACAGATGCTTAGAATGGCTGAAGATTTGATTTCTTTAATCCGGGGTTCCCAACCCCCCCCAGACAAAAGGCCTAGACAAGAGGAGGATTATGCCTCCTCTGATCAAGTGTCTATTTCCTCAGGCTCCTCTGAGGAACAGGATTATTCCTTTCCCCCTTATGAAGATTCTGATGCTGAAGATTCCATTCCCTCAGCTTCCTGGGTGCCAGCTTGAATACAACGGCCCAGATGGCTTATCTGACGCCAGACAAACAACTACAACTAACTCAATACTTCAAAATAATGGCAACAAAGGCCCAACTCCCTGTAAGAAAAGTTCTGCAGGCCTTGGGCTTCATGGCATCTTGCATACTACTAATACCATTTGCAAAACTGCATATGAGGAAATTACAATGGTACCTGAAAAGCGTATGGACTCAACACAGCCACAGCTTGGAAACAATGATACCTGTCATTCCCTGCCTTCAACAGGAGTTTCTGTGGTGGTCACAGGCATGTCACCTCAACAAGGGTCAGCCTTTCACCTTACCCCCAGCCAGGCAAACTATGACAACAGATGCATCCGACTATTGCCTGGGGGGGCACACATGGCAGGACAGTGCATTCAAGGCATGTGGACTGCAGATTAAAGAAATCTGCACATCAATCAAAAAGAAATGCTAGCTGTACAGAATGCTATGACAGCCTTCAAGGACCTCTTACATCCAGGACAGCTTATAATAAGGACAGACAACACCACAGTAATGTGGTACATAAACAAGCAAGGGGATACACACTCCTACCCTCTATGCAGGCAAGCAATGACCTTGTGGAACACAGCACTGGCTTGCCAAGTTCAATTACAAGCTCAATTCCTGCCAGGAAAAAAGAACACATTGGCAGACGACCTAAGCAGGAACATCATGGATCCCCACGAGTGGAAACTGGATCCACAAGCATTTGCAATAACTCAAAAATGGGGGCGCCCAGACATGGATCTGTTTGCCAACCCCCAAAACTATCAGCTATCAAAATTTTGCACCAGGACATTTCACCATCAAGCTTGGAAAGTGGACGCGCTCTCATTCAGTTGGAAAACGCTGACAGTATATGCCTTTCCTCCATTGCCCCTTCTCACAAAGGTGCTGCTGAAAGTCAGGATGGAGAGACCCCGAATGATACTCATTGCCCCAGACTGGCCACGCCAGCACTGGTACCCACTACTAAGGAACATGGCCCATGGCCCACCATGGATTTTACCACAAATTCCTCATTTGCTCACACAGCAAGACAGTCAGATTCTACACAGCCAGCTCAAAACCTTAAATTTGGCTGCATGGCAAATTACCTAAGCAACCAGCCAGCTCCTCTTTCACAAGCTGTTATGGATGTCATTCTGGAGGCCAGGAGGCCCAGCACCAGGAAAGCCTACTCAGACAAATGGAAAAGATTTTCCGCCTGGAACCAAGCTAAAGGCCAAAATACCCTTGAGCCGGACATACCTCAGATTCTACAATATTTAACTGAGATGTTACACAAAGGACTTTTTTTCATCTATTAAAATCCACACCTCGGCTATTTCAGCTCACTACAACATGGATCCTCCTTTATTTTCACATCCACTTCTAAGGCAGTACCTCAGACGGGCCAAAAACATTAGGCCTCCCAGGACAGCACCAACACCAACTTGGGACCTCAACTTTGTTCTGGAAAAACTTATGCTGCCACCTTTTGAGCCAGCTTTCTCAGCTGATTTAAAGTTTATATCATGGAAGACTGCCCTACTGCTAGCAATTACTTCAGCTAGAAGAGTCTCAGAGCTACAGGCACTAATGGCAGTAGAGCCTTTCCTCATTTTTCATCAAGACAAGAGTTTCTCTACGAACTAACCCCTCCTTTATGCCAAAGGTGGTATCCAATGTGGCTCTAAATCAAACTATCCATTTACCCACCTTCTTCCCAAATCCACAGAACAAAGGAGAAAGACTCCTGCACTCCTTGGACATTCACAGGCAACTACGTTACTACTTGGATAAAACTAAGGTTTTCAGAAAATCTGGCCAGCTTTTTGTATCCTATGCTACAGCATCACAAGGAAAGGCTATCTCAAAACAGACCATTTCCAAATGGATAGGACATTGCATACGTTTTTGCTACACCCATCATGGAAAACCAGTTCCTGCTAGCATAAGGCCCCACTCCACCAGGGCAGCAGCTACATCTGCAGCCTTCCTCAGGGGGGTGCCAACCAAGGATATTCTGGAAGCTGCAACTGGGAGTTCAGTACACACCTTCACCAAACACCATCACTTACCACTTTACTCTAACATTAGAGCTGGCTTTGCCACTGCAGTTTTGCAGGGCCTTCTAGCCTCCTCTAACCCTGTTTGACTCCACCTCCCATCCTTAGCTTTGGGATTCAACCCAAGTGTGATGACTGCAGCAGGGTAACACGATGAACATAGTACAGTTTTGTACCTACCATAAATGTAGATGTTAGTGTATATACCCTGCTGCAGTCCAGGTTACCCTCCCTCCATCCCCTCTAACCTAACTGAAACCTTTCAATACCTTAAAATCTGATACAACCTTTGTGGTGTATTTGCTTATAGCTGGAGGGATGTTTTGTTTGTGCTAAACTTTTATTATTGGTACTATCTACTGACCACCTTTTGGGGGGGCACCTGACATCTGGGGCAAGAAAAACTGAAGAAAATGGCATCGGATGCCTTTTATATACCCCTGGCGCACTGACGTCAGGGAAGAAGCGACAGCAACCGACGCTGGACCAAGACTTTGGAATTCGGCTGACTGTGGGACCGCCTGACGACAGGATAACCCAAGTGTGATGACTGCAGCAGGGTATACACTCGAACATCTACATTTATGGTAGGTACAAAACTGTACTTTCTTCGTGTTTCACTGTTCCAGTCATTACAATTGAGTAATCTGCTGGCAGGTTGCCCTCAGTCGGCCTGATTAACAACGTCTTGGGTCCTGCGTCAGTTGCTGTCCCTTCTTCCATGCCATCAGGGGAATAAAACATGCAGCCGACACCATTAATCAGTCTTTCTTACCGCGCGGTGCCCGAAGCAGAAGCAGTTCGCAAGTGCCGGTCGGCTGACTCCTGAAATTTTCGTTTTCGAGTTTCAGATCCAAAGTCTTCAACTAAAAGCCCGCTGGGGAAACTTTTTCTTGCTCCTTACCGATGTCAGTAAAAGTTAATAATTGCATTACTTTTGGGAAGCAAATACCTCATAAGAATTTCCATTTGTACTGTATTCCTTGCCTAGGCCTTGACCACGACGTACCTTGCTGTCGGTTCTGTGCTTTATTTAATCAACACACTATCAAACGTCGGTACATTTTTGCTTCTAAATATTTTGGTTCACGCTTTAATTATCCAGAAATGTCTGTTAGCAATCAGACTACCAGAATACCTAAAAAAAAATGCAAAGAAAAAGGCAGACACAGGCCGTTGAGGTCCAAAACTGCCGGCGACGCTTCTAAGCCAGTCATCAGTTCGACGGTACTCAGGTGCTTTCGCAGCCCCTGATAACCCACTACTTCTGATTCGCAGGCCTCTACTGAGACCCATTCAGAGTCCGGTATGCCGCGAGATGCTTCAGTTATGGGAACCGCGGATTTCTCTACCTTGGATGGGTGCGGAGCCACTGTGCAGGTACTGGCTTCTGAGGGTGTTTTCAGGCCTACAGATTTGTATATTAGACCGACGCCATCTTCAAAACTAAGGCCAAAATCTTGATCTATGTCTAAAGAACCAACGCCTAGGCCACATGTGCAGACTCCTATGCCTAAAAAACAAATGATCAAAATGGCTGAAGATTTAATTACTCTGATCAGGGGTAGTCAACCCCCCCCCCCCCTTCTAAGAGGCCTAGGCAAGATATTGGCTATGATTCCTCTGAACAGGATTCTGTTTCTTCTGTCTCTTCTAATAAACAGGAATTGTCTATACCTACTTATGAGGACTCTGATGCAGAAGATTCCATTCCTTCTGCTTCTCCCCCTGAGAATTTTTCTTTTGGGGAAACTTTACATACCTTAAGGGAACATTTCCACTGGGAAAGTCAGGATTTTTCTGAATCTAAAAAGAGACTTGGGGATTTTCTTCTTCTTCCTCAGCATAGGCCTTTGGCAATACCTCCTGTTCTAGACATTGATGATGTTTTTACAGAATCTAGTCTGGCTCCTGATTCTCTGCCTCCAGCTCCTTGTAAGCCAGACTGATACTACAAGGGTCCCTGACTCCCACAAATTCCTTTTAAAAAATCCTGTTGTGGATCCTGAAACCATTTCTCAGGGTCCCAAGGGCATTAAGGCTAATACTGCTAAAAATCCTACCCCTTCAGATAGAGATTCCAGGGCGCTGGATAGATGGGGTAAGAAGGTTTACACTTCGGCAACCTTGGCAATCAGGGCTTTAAATTGTCAATTTCATATGCTAAAATAGCAGCATATCATGGGACTGCTTAAACAGAAAATGATGTTGATTTCTGACAGTGTGGAAAATAAAGATTTACAGGATTTAATGCATTCAGCTGAACAAGTTGGATAACATTACTTTGCAATGTGGTTTTGATTCTTTGGAGGCCTCTTGCAGGGTTGCTGTTACTGGGTCTGTGCTAAGAAGGCATGCTTGGCTCAAAGAGCAAACTCTGTCTGATCATGTTAAAGCAAAATTGTTGGATGTTCCTTTACAACAGGACCGTCTCTTTGGTAATAAGGATGAAAGAAGTTTTACAAAAGATGGAAGATGAAGCTAAATCTATACAAACTGTGAAAGATTTCTTACAAGTGCAACCTCCAAGATTTAGTAGGCATTGGCCTACTAAAAACTGGTCCTTTCCAGTTCCTTCGAGAGCCACTCAAGTCAAACCCAGACATTCTAAAGGCACCAGGTTTCAGTCCCAAGGAACTTTCAGAACAAAACAGTGGGGGGTGCCTCCTCCTAATCTGGAAACAACAAGACACCTCCTTATGGTAAACACTCTCAATGACTTCCCTTTACACTTACCAAGCACTTAACTTTTAGCCGCCCCTTTGGGGGGAAAACTGGCTCTTCATGCAAAAAACTGGCAACTTATAACCCAGGACAAATGGGTTTTAAATATAGTATCCCAGGGATACAGATTTCATTTCCACATGTTGCCCATTCCAAATGGATGGCCAGACCTGCCCCCAAATCAGTGGGCAGAGGCTCAGGAACAAGTACTTTCCCTCATGAGCATGGGGGCTATTCAACTAGTACCAGAAGAGGAAAAGGGACAAGGTTATATTCAAGACTTTTCCTGGTACCCAGAAAAGACGAATCATGGCATCCAATTCTGGGCTTATCTACTCAAAACACCTTTCTGGACATTCCAAAAATCAAGATGCTGACTCTTCAACAGTTACTTCGTATGCTAGGCAAAGATGCATAGTTGGCAGCTCTAGATTTAAGAGGCTTACCTGCATATCCCAATCAGGGAATCTTGCAGAAGATACCTCCACTTCAAAGCAGGCTACTTGCAATACCAGTTCTCTGCACTGCCCTTTGGCTTATCTACTGTGCCCAGGGTCTTTACAAATTGCCTGGCTCCAGTAATTGCATTTTGCAGGCAAAGAAATATTCAAATATATCCATACCTGGACAACTGTCTAATTCAGGCAGAAAACAAGGGCATTCTTTTAAAACATCTGGTGTTTGTAAAAAGGGTTCTAACTTGCATTTAAACAAAAAGAAATCACAACTTGTACCCTCTCAAAAAATTACATTCCTGGGTGCAAGCTTGAATACAACTGCCCAGATGGCTTTCCTTACGTCAGAGAAACAAATTAATTTGGTGACTTACTTCAATCAGGTGGCCACATAAACCCTGCTGTCTGCAAGTCAAATACTGCAAGCCTTGGGGTTTATGGCTTCCTGCATTCTTCTAATTCCATATGCAAGACTGCATATGAGGAAACATCAATGGTATTTGAAAAGTCTATGGAGTCAGCATTGTCTCAGCATTGTCACAGCCTGGAAACAATGATTCCTATCATACCTTGCCTGATCCTAGAGTTCCTATGGTGGGCAGAGGCCTGCCACCAGAACAAGGGACTGCCATTCACACCAAACCCTAACTACAGACGCATCAGACTATGCATGGGGTGCTCATCTGGCAGGGAACTGCATTTAGGGAAAATGGAGCACAAATGAAATGCACCTCGACATAAATCAAAAAGAAATGCTAGCTGTACAGAATGCACTGACAGCCTTCGAGGACTACCTTCATCCAGGACAATTACTGATAAAGATGACCAACACCACGGTTATATGGTACATAAACGAGCAAAGGGAGTACACACTCCTACTCCCTCTGCAGACTAGCCATGGCATTATGGAACACGGCCTTGAGCTATCAAGTATAAGTACAAGCTCAATTCCTGCCAGGAAAGCTGAATACTCTGGCAGATGAACTAAGCAGAAATCTCATGGACGCACACGAATGTTAACTGGAACCACAGATTTTCAACATGTTGGCACGCAAATGGGGGGGGAGCCCAGACATAGACCTTTTTGCCTCACCCCAGAACTATCAGTTGGACAAATTTTGCACAAGAACTTATCACAAAAAAGCCTGGAAAGTGGATGCTCTGTCCTTCAGCTGGAAAAACCTATCAGTCTATGCCTTCCCCCTCTGCCTCTGCTCTCCAAAGTTCTACCAAAAGTCAAACAGGACAAACCAAAAATGATTTTGATTGCTTCAGACTGGCTTTGCCAGCACTGGTACCCACTCCACCACAGTGCGTCACACCTTCCACCGTGGCACCTGCCTCAGACACCTTACTTACTGTCTCAGCAGAACAACCAAATTCTGCACACTCAGCTCCCAACTTTGAATCTTGCGGCGTGGCTAATCACCTAAATTCACCCTTAGCATCCCTCAGCAAACCTGTGATGGATGTCATTTTGGAGGCGAGAAGACCTAGTACTAGAACATCTTATGCTGACAAATGGAAAAGATTCTGTGCCTGGAATCAATCTCAAGGGATAGGCACAGCAGTGCCCAACATTCCTCAGATTTCGCAGTACTTAACTGAGATGCTTCACAAGGGCCTGTCCTTTTCTTCCATAAAAATCCATGCCTCAGCCATTTCAGCTGATTACAACACAGAACCTCCCCTCTTCTCCCATCCTTTGCTAAAACAGTATCTCAGAGGGGCCAACAATTTAAGACCACCCAGGAGAGCTCCAACCCCTGCCTGGGACCTTAATTTTGTATTGGAGAAATTTACTCTCCCTCCTTTCAAGACAGCTGCTACTGCAGACTTAAAATTTCTCTCCTAGAAAACAGCTTTCCTTTTAGCAGTCGCTTCAGATAGAAGGAATTCCGAATTACGGGCTCTTATGGCAGTGGAGCCTTTTATCATTTTTCTTGCGGACAGGGTATCTCTCCGGACCAACCCATCCTTCATGCCTAAGGTGGTATCCAGTGTGGCTCTTAATCAGACCATTCATTTGCCAACTTTTTTTCCCAATCCACAGAACAAGGGGGAGCGGATTCTGCATTCATTGGATGTACACAGACAACTTAGATTTTACTTAAACAGGACTAAATCTCTAAGAAAGTCTGAACAACTACTGGTGGCATTTGCTACAGGGGCAGAGGGAAAAGCTATTTCAAAAGCAGACCATTTCCAAATGGATAAGCCATTGTATTCATTTCTGCTATAAGCATCATGGAAAAACTGTCCCCCAGGGGATCAGATCCCATTCCACCAGGGCTGCATCTACTTCAACAGCCTTTCTCAGAGGTGTTCCTAGCAGGGACATTCTAGAAGCTGCTACCTGGAGCTTAGTTCATACTTTCACCAAACATTATCATTTAGCATTTTTCTCTAAATCCAGAGCTGGCTTTGCCACTGCTGTCCTGCAGGGCCTTATAGCAGATCCTAAGGCTGTGTAATTCCCTCCACCCAACCATAGCTTTGGGAATCTATCCAAATGTAATGACTGCAACAGTGAAACACGAAGAACATAGTACAGTTGTGTACACTTAACATAAATGTAGATGTTCAAGTGTATTCACTGTTGCCGTCCTGGTTACCCTCACTCCAGCCCCCTATTTTTCTCTGGCTATACCTCTACTTTCTTTTACTATCCTTAAAAGCCCTTTTGCTGTATTTGCTTTTGGTTGGAGGTATATTTTTTGTGTTTGTAATTTTATTTGCTCCCCATTTGGGGGGCACCTGACACCTGGCAAGAAAAACTGATGTAATGTTGTCAGCTGCATGTTTTTATACCCCTGACTACCTGACGTCATGGAAGAAGGGACAGCAACCGACGCAGGACCCAAGACTTTGTTAATCAGGCCGACTGAGGGCAACTTGCCAGCAGATTACCCAAATGTAATGACTGCAACAGTGAATACACTCTAACATCTACATTTATGGTAAGTGTACACAATTGTACTTTTATTCTTGCGCTCATTCAGAGTGCGTTGGCTGAAACTTTGTCAAACTCCACAGGGCGGCTGCACCAAAAGGTGGGGCACCCCCAAACAATAAGCACAATCATCGCGAGAGTCACTATTGGGTAGTTTACCATTACAAGAGGTACAGTGCTTGAAACCCGATGTACCCTTCTTATCTGACAACTTGAGAAGTAAAACACAACAATTCAAAACTTCAGAGAACGGAAAACTCCATTTGCCTAAGTCAGAGAGAAAAGATTTAAATACACGCAGAAATATATCAACAAACCCAATATCAAGCACACTGATTAGATTTGAAAGAATGGGAGGAAGGAATACCAGTGATGGTATTCAATGAATACCACAAGGGTAAAGAGAAAGGGCTTGTACCAGCAATGTTACCTTAAAAAAGGTTACCAATGGATAGAGATAGAAAGAAAAATATCTAGAACTACTGTAATTTGACAGGAAAAAGACTATAACTCACAAAAATTAAGAAACAAAAGTTTTTCCACACAAAATATCAAAAAAGTTTCCACTTAGCTGAGCGCTTTGCTGAAACACGGCTTTATGGCTATGCGGCAAACGAGATCTGGGGTAACGGAGAAGGGCGTTGTGGGTAGAAGAAGCTTAGCTTGAGAGTTTTTGACTGGTGCGAGATTGGTAATAGACCAACTCCGTTCTGAGGGCTCTGAACTGAACCCATCAGTGATGAATGGAAAGAAGATTAACATCAGATGAATGCTTTTAACGTCTATTTATTTAGGCTGAAAATTAAGAGAGTTGTAAGAAACCTAAGTCGCTCAGCTTATGATTAAGGACAGGAGACTACCCACCCCCTCCACTGAAGGAGCTTGAATAAGGACGTTATCTAAGGGTAACCGTGGATGCCTGTGTGCTCAGCAAGAGGAACACCAGAGCCAGGCATTTTAATCATCTGTGGTGGAGTGGAGAGGCTGGAATTGGGGAAGACTTGAACCTTAAGGATCACATGTGATCTCTGTAATTT